>NW_027278390.1:0-223213 GCF_030028105.1 Mobula birostris | reverse complement strand
GGGCACCTCCCATTCCTTCCCGAATATATCTCTGTGTTTTTGTGCACCTTTCATATCTTCCCCTATATCGCTGTGTTTTCGCACACCTCTCATAACTTCTCCTATATCGCTGTTGTTTTTGTGCAACCTCTGATATCTTCCCTAATATCGCTGCGTTTTCATGCACATCTCATCACGTCCCCTATATCACTGTGTATTCACGCACCTCCCATAGCATCCCCTATAATCGCTGTGCCTTGCGCACCTCTCATAGCTTCCCCTATATCGCTGTCTTTTCGCGCACATCTCATAGATTCACCTTTATCGCTGTGTTATTGCTCACTTCTCATAGCTTCCCCTGTATCGCCGTGTTTTTGCTCACCTCTCATAGCTTCCCCTATATCGCCGTGTTTTCGCACACCTCTCATAATTTCCTCTATATCGCCGTGTTCTCGCACACCTCTCATGCCTTCCCCTCTATCACTGTTTTTTTGCGCATGTCCCATAGCGTCCCCTATATCGCTGTGTTTTCTCGCACCTCTGATACATTCCCCTGTATCGCTGTGGTTTTGCGCACATCCCATAGGTTCCACTTTTTCGCCTTGTTTTTGCATACCTCTCATGTCTTCCTTATAGTACGGTGTTTTCGCGCACCTCTCATAGTATCCCCTATATCGCTGTGCCTTCGCGCACCTCTCAATAACTTCCCCTATATTGCCCTGTTTTCGCGCATCTCCCATACCTTCCCCAATATCGCAGTGTTTTCGTGCACCTCTCATACCTTCCCTTATATCGCTGCGTTTTCACGCACCTCTCATAACTTCCCGAATATCACTGTATTTTTGCGCAGCTCGTATAACTTCCTCTATATTGCCGTGTTTTCATGCACATCTCATAACGTCCCCTATATCGCTGTGTATTTACGCACCTCCCATACCATCCCCTATATCACTGTGCCTTCGCGCACCTCTCATGCATTACCGTATAATGCTGTGTTTTTACACACCGCTCATACCTTCCCCAATATCACCTTGTTTTCATGCACATCTCATAATATCCCCAATGTCGCTGGGTTTTCACGCACCTCTCATAACTTCCCCTAGATCGCCCTGTTTTCGCGCTCCTCTCATACCTTCACCTATATCACTATGTTTTCACGCAGCTCTCATACCTTCCCCTATATGGATGTATTTTTTCGCACATCTCATACCTTCCCCTATATCGCTGTGCTTTCGCGCACCTCCCATAGTTTCGCCTACATCGCTGTTTTCGCGCACATCCCTTAGCTTCACCTTATATCGCTGCGTTTTCATGCACCTCTCATACCTTCCCTATATCGCCCTGTTTTCGCGCACCTCCTATTCCTTTCACCTATATCGCTGTTTTCGTGCACCTCTCATACCTTCCCTATATTGCTGTGTTTTTACACACCTCTCATAACTTCTCCTATATCGCTGTGTTTTTATGCACCTCTCATACCTTCCCTATTATCACCGCGTGTTCATGCGCATCTCATCACGTCCCCTATATCGCTGTGTATTCACGCACCTCCCATAGCATCCCCTATATCGCTGTGCCTTGCGCACCTCTCATTCCTTCCCCTGTTGCTGTCGTTTGCGCACATCCCACAGATTCACTATCGCTGTGTTATTGCTCACCTCTCATAGCTTCCCCTGTATCGCTGTGTTTTTGCCTCACCTCTCATAGCTTCCCCTATATCGCCGTGTTTCGCGCACCTCTCATGTCTTCCCCTGTATCACTGTGTTTTCGCGCACCATCCCTAGCATCCCCTATATTACTGTGCCTTCGCATACTCTCATAACTTCATCTATATCACCCTGTTTCGAGCACCTTCCATTCTTCCCCTATATCGCTGTGTTTTCATGCAACTCTCATACCTCCCCCTATATCGCTGTGCCTTGCGCACCTCTCATACCTTCCCCTATATCGCTGACTTTTCGCGCACATCCCATAGATTCACCTTTATCGCTGTGTTATTGCTCATCTCTCATAGCTTCCCCTGTATCGTCGTGTTTTTGCGCACCTCTCATAACTTCCCCTATATCGCCGTGTTGTTATGCACATCTCATAACGTACCCTATATCGCTGTGTATTCGCGCTCCTCCCATAGCACATCCCCTATATCGCTGTGCCTTCGCGCACCTCTCATAGCTTCCCCTATATTGCCGTGTTTTCGTGCACCTCTCATGTCGTCACCTAGATCGCTATGTTTTCGCTCCTCTCATTACATCCCCTATATCGCTGTGTTTTCTCGCACATCTGATACATTCTCCCGTATCGTCGTGTTTTCGTGTACCTTTCATAATTTTCCCTATAATCGCCGTGTTTCGCGTATCTCTCATAATTTCCCCTATATTGCCGTTGTCTCGCACATCTCTCATACCTTCCCCTATATCACTGTGTTTTCGCGCACATCCCATAGCGTCCCCTATTAACTGTGTTTTCTCGCATCTCTGATGCATTTCCCTGTATCGCCCTGTTTTCGCGCACATCCCATAACTTCCACTATATTGCCCTGTTTTTGTGCACCTCTCATGTCTTCTCCTGTATCACTGTGTTTTCGCGCACCTCCCATAGCATCCCCTATATAGCAGTGCCTTCGCGCACCTCTCTTGCCTTCCCCTATATCGCTCTGTTTTCACGCACTTCCCATACATTCCCCTATATCGCTGTGTTTTCATGCACCTCCCATAGCATCCCCTATATTGCTGTGCCGTTCGCGCACCTCTCTTACCTTCCCCTATATAGCCCTGTTTTCGCGCACCTCCCATACATTCCCCCATATCGCTGTGTTTTCGTGCACCTCTCATACCTCCCCCTATATCGCTGTGTTTTCACGCACCTCTCATAACTTCTCCTATATCGCTGTAATTTTGTGCACATCTCATGGCTTCCCCAATATCGCCGTGTTTTCATACACATCTCATACCGTCACCTATATCACTGTGTTTTCGCGCACCTCCCATAGCATCCCCTATATCGCTGTGTCTTCATGCACCTCTCATACCTTCCCCTATATCGCCCTGTTTTCGCGCTCCTCCTATAATTTCCCCTATATCGCTGTGTTTTCACTCACCTCTCATGACTTCCCCAATATCGCCGTGTATTCGTGCTCGTCTCATACCTTCCCCATATCACTGTGTTTTCGCGCAAGTCCCATAGCGTCCCCTATATCGCTGTGTTTTCTCGCACCTGATGCATTCCCTGTATCTCCGTGTTGTCGCGCACATCCCATAGCTTCCACTATATTGCCCTGTTTTTGCGCACCTCTCATGTCTTCCCCTATTTCACTGTGTTTTCGCGCACCTCCCATAGAATCCCCTATATAGCTGTGCTTCGTGCACCTCTCATACCTTCCCCTATATCACCCTGTTTTCGCGCTCCTCCTATACCTTCCCTTATATCGCTGCGTGTTCATGCACCTCTCATACCTTCCCCAATATCGCCCTGTTTTCGCGCACCTCCCATACCTTCCCCTATATCGCTGTGTTTTCGTGCACCTCTCATACCTCCCCCTATATCGCTGTGTTTTCCACGCACCTCTCATAACTTCTCCTATATCGTTGTATTTTTTGTGTACCTCTCATGGCTTCCCCAATATCGCCGTGCTTTCGTGCACATCTCTTAACGTCCCCTATATCGCTGGGTTTGCACGCACCTCTCATAACTTCCCCTAAATCGCTGTCTTTTCGCGCACATCCCATAGCTTCACCTTTATCGCTGTGTTATTGCTCACACTCTCATAGATTCCCCTATATCGCCGTGTTTTCGCGCACCTCTCATGTCTTCACCAAGATCGCTACGTTTTCGCTCTTCTCATTAATTCCCCTATATCGCTGTGTTTTCTCGCACATCTGATATATTCTCCTGTATCGCCGTGTTTTCGCGCACCTCTCATAATTTCGCCTATATCGCCGTGTTCTCGCACACCTCTCATACCATCCCCTATACCACTGTGTTTTCTCGCACGTCCCATAGCTTCCACTATATTGCCCTGTTTTCGCGCACCTCCCATGTCTTCCCCTACATCGCTGTGTTTTCTCACACCTCTGGTGCATTCCCCTATAACGCCAAGTTTTCGCGCACCTCTCCTACTTTCCTCTATATCACTGTGTTCTCGCGCAGGCTCTCGTACCTTCCCCTATATCGCCCTGTTTTCATGCACATCCCATAGCTCTCACTATTTTCCCCTGTTTTCGTGCACCTCTCATGTCTCCCCTATATCGCTGTGTTTTTGCTTCTCTCATAACTTCCCCTATATCGCTGTGTTTTCTCGCACCTCTGATGCATTCCCCCTGTATCGCCGTGTTTTTGCGCACCTCTCATACTTTCCACTATAATCGCAGTGTTTTCACGCATCTCTCATTTCTTCCCCGATATCTCCATGTTTTCATGCACATCTCATACCGTCCCCTATATCACTGTGCCTTCGCGCACCTCTCATACCTTCCACTATATCGCTGCGTTTTCACTCACCTCTCATAACTTCTCATATAATCACCGTGTTTTCGCAGACATCGCATAATTTCCCCTATATAGCCATGTTCTTGCACACCTCTCATACCTTCCACTATATCAGTGTGTTTTCGCGCACGTCCCATAGCATCCCCTGTATCGCTGTGTTTTCGAGCACCTCTCATACCTTTCCCTGTATCGCCATGTTTTCACGCATATCCCATAGCTTCCACTATATAGCCCTGTTTTCGAGCACCTCTCATGCCTTCCCCTATATCACTGTGTTTTCGCGCACCTCCCATACCTTCCTCTATATCGCTGTGTTTTCGTGCACCTCTCATACCTTCCCCTATATCGCTGTCTTTTTGCGCACCTCTCATACCTTCCCCTATATCGCTGTGTTTTCGCACACCTCTCATGGCTTCCCGACTATCGCCGTGTATTCATGCACATCTCATAGCTTTCCCTATATCGCTGTGTTTTCGCGCACCTCTCATACCTTCCCCTATATCGATGTATTTTTGCGCACATCTCATAACGTCCCCTATATCGCTGTGTATTCGCGCACCTCCCATACCATCCCTTATATCACTGTGCCTTCGCGCACACTCTCATGCATTCCCGTATATCGCTGTGTTTCTGCACACCTCTCATACCTTCCCCAATATCACCGTGTTTTCATGCACATCTCATAATGTCCCCAATGTCGCTGGGTTTTCACGCACCTCTCATAACTTCCCCCTATATCGTCCTGTTTTCGCGCTCCTCTCATACCTTCCCCAATATCACTGTGTTTTCACGCAGCTCTCATATCTTCCCCTATATCGCTGTGTTTTTGCACACCTCTCATGGCTTTCCGACTATCGCCGTGTATTCATGCACATCTCATACCTTCCCCTATATCGCTGTGTTTTCGCGCACCTCCCATAGCTTCGCCTACATCGCTGTTTTCGTGCACCTCTCATACCTTACCCTATATCGAAGTATTTTTGCGCACATCTCATACCTTCCCCTATATCGCTATGAATTCGCGCACCTGCCATACCATGCCCTATATCACTGTTGCCTTCGCGCACCTCTCATGCATTCCCGTATGCCGCTGTGTTTTTGCACACCTCTCATACCTGCCCCAAATTCACCGTGGTTTCATGCACATCTCATAACGTCCCCAATGTCGCTAGGTTTTCACGCACCTCTCATACCTTCCCCTATATCACTGTGTTTTTCACGCAGCCTCTCATACCTTCCCCTATATCGCTGTGTTTTCGCAGACCTCTTATGCTTCCCGACTATCGCCGTGTATTCATGCACATCTCATACCTTCCCCTATATCGCTGTGCTTTCGCGCACCTCTCCCATAGCTTCGCCTACATCGCTGTTTTCGCGCACCTCTCATACATTCCCCTATATCGATGTATTTTTGTGCACATCTCATACCTTCCCTATATTGATGTGTTTTCATGCACATCTCATAACGTCCCCTATATCGCTGTGTATTTGCGCCCTCCCATACCATCCCCTATATCACTGTGCCTTCGCGCACCTCTCATGCATTCCCGTATGTCGCCCTGTTTTCGCGCACCTTCCATACCTTCCCTGATATCACTCTGTTTTCGTGCTCCTCTCATACCTTCCCCTATATTGCTGTGTTTTCACGCACCTCTCTTAACTTCTCCTATATCCCTGTGTTTTTGCACACCTCTCATACCTTCCCGTATATCGCTGTGTTTTCTGGCACTTCTCATGGCTTCCCCAATATCACCGTGTATTCATGCACATCTCATACCGTCCCCTATATCGCTGTGTTTCGCGCACCTCCCATAGCTTTCGCCTACATCGCTGTTTTCGTGCACATCCATAGCTTCACCTTGATCGCTGTGTTATTGCTCACCTCTCATAGCTTACCCCATATCGCCGTGTTTTCGCGCATCTCGCATGTCTTCACGTATATCGTTATGTTTTCGCTCCTATCATTACTTCCCCTATATCGCTGTGTTTTCTCGCACCTCTGATACATTCTCCTGTAGTTGCCATGTTTTCGCGCACCTCTTACAATTTCCCCTATATCGCCGTGTTCTCGCATACCTCTCATACCTTCCCCTGTATCACTGTTTTTTTGCGCATGTCCCATAGCGTCCCCTATATCGCTGTGTTTTTCTCGCACCTCTGATACAGTCCCCTGTATCGCCGTGGTTTCGCGCACATCCCATAGGTTCCACTATATTGCCCTGTTTTTGCGCACCTCTCATGTCTTCCCCTATATCACGGTGTTTTCCGCGCACCTCTCATAGCATCCCCTATATCGCTGTCCTTCGCGCACATCTCATAACTTCCCCTATATCGCCCTGTTTTCACGTACCTCCCATACCTTCCCCAATATGGCTGTGGTTTTCGTGCACCTCTCATACCTTCCCTTATATCGCTGTGTTTTCACGCACCTCTCATAACTTCTCCTAATTCGCTGTATTTTTGCGCAGTTCTTATACCTTCCCCTATATTGCCGTGTTTTCATGCACATCTCATAACATCCCCTATATCGCTGTGTATTAGCGCACCTCCCATAGCATCCCTTATATTGCTGTGCCTTCGCGCACCTCTCATACCTTCCCCGATATCGCCCTGTTTTCGCGCTCCTTCCATACCTTCCCTATATTGCTGTGTTTTTATGCACCTCTCATACCTCCCCCTATATCGCTGTGTTTTCACGCACCTCTCATAATTTCTCCTATATCGCCGTATTTTTGCGCTCCTCTCATGGCTTCTCCAATATCGCCGCGTTTTCATGCACATCTCTTAACGTCCCATAATACGCTGTGTATTTGCGCAACTGCCATAGCATCCCCTATATCACTGTGCCTTCGCGCATCTCTCATACCTTCCCCTATGTCGCCCTGTTTTCGTACACCTCCCATACCGTCCCCTATATCGCTGTATTTTTCGCACACCTCTCATGGCTTCCCCAATATCGCCGTGTTTTTCATGCACATCTAATAACGGCTCCTATATCTCTGTGTAATCATGCACCTCCCATAGCATCCCCTATATCGCTGTGCCTTCGCGCATCGCTCATACCTTCCCCTATACGCCCTGTATCCCGTGCACCTCCCATGGTTTCGCCTACATCGCTGTGTTTTTGCGCACCTCTCATACCTTCCCCTATATCGCTGTGTTTTCCGCACTTCTGATACAGTTCCCTGTATCAACGGTGTTTTCCAGCCCCCTCCCATACCTTCCCCCTATAACGCTGTGCCTTCGCGCACACTCTCATAACCTTCCCCTATATCGCCCTGTTTTCGCGCACATCGCATACCTTCCACTATATTGCCCTGTTTTCGCGCACCTCTCATGTCTTCCACTACATCGCTATGTTCTCTGGCACCTCTGATGCATTCCCTGTAACGCCAAGTTTTCGCGCACCTCTCATACTTTCCCCTATATCGCTGTGTTTTTGCGCACCTCCCATAGCATTCCCTATATCGCTGTGCCTTTGTGCACCTCTTATACCTTCCCCTATATCGCTGTCTTTTCGCGCACTATCCCATAGATTCACCTTTATCGCTGTGTTATTGCTCACCTCTCATAGCTTCCCCTGTATCGCCGTGTTTTTGCTCATCTCTCATAGCTTCCCCTGTATCGTTATGTTTTCGCGCACCTCTCATGTCTTCACCTAGATCGCTATGTTTTCGATCCTCTCAATACTTCCCCTAGATCGCTGTGTTTTCTCACACGTCTGATACATTCTTCCGTATCGCCGTGTTTTCGCACACCTCTCATAATTTACCCTATATCGCCCTGTTTTCGTGCACATCCCGTACCTTCCACTATATTGCCCTGTTTTCGCACACCGCTCATGTATTCCACTACATTGCTGTGTTTTCTGGCACCTCTGATGCATTCCCCTGTAACGCCAAGTTTTCGCGCACCTCTCATACTTTCCCCTATATCGCCGTGTTTACGCGCACCTCTCATTCCTGCCCCTATATCGCCATGTTTTTATGCGCATCTCATACCGTCTCCTATATTGCTGTGTTTTTGCGCACCTTCCATAGCATCCCCTATATCACTGTGCCTTCGTGCTCCTCTCATACGTTCCCCTATATCGCCCTGTGTTCGCGCACCTCCTATACCTTCCTTATATCACTGCGTTTTCGTGCACATTTCATACCTTCCCCTATATCGCTGTGTTTTCGCACATCTCTCATAACTTCTCCTATATCGCTGTGTTTTGGCGCACCTCCCATAGCTTCATCTTGATCGCTGTGTTATTCCTCAGCTCTCATAGATTACCCTATATCACCGTGTTTTCGCGCATCGCAGCTTCGTCTTCACGTATATCGTTATGTTTTTGCTCCTATCTTTACTTCCCTATATCGCTGTGTTTTCTCGCACCTCTGATACATTCTCTTGTATTGCCATGTTTTCGTGCAGCTCTTACAATTTCCTCTATATCGCCGTGTTCTCGCAAACCTCTCATAACTCCCCCTATATTGCCATGTTTTTATGCACATCTCATACCGTCTCCTATATCACTGTGTTTTCGCGCACTTCCCATAGCATCCCCTATATCGCTGTGCCTTTGATGCACCTCTCATACCTTCCCCTATATCGCCCTGTTTTCGCGCACCTCCTATACCTTCCCTTATATCGCTGTGTTTTCGTGCACCTCTCATACCTTCCCCTAGAGGCTGTGTTTTCATGCACATCTCATAACGTCCCCTATATCGCTGTGTATTTGTGCACCTTCCATTCCTTCCCGAATATATCTCTGTGTTTTCATGCACATCTCATACCTTCCCCTATATCGCTGTGCTTTCGCGCACCTCCCATAGCTTCGCCTGCATCGCTGTTTTCGCGCACCTCTCATATCTTCCCCTATATTAATGTGTTTTCATGCACATCTCATAACGTTGACATAATCGCTGTGTATTTGCGCACCCCCCATCTATCCCGTATATCACTGTGCCTTCGCGCACACTCTCATGCATTCCCGTATATCGCCCTGTTTTCGTGCACCTCCCCATACTTTCCCGATATCGCTGTGTTTTCGTGCTCCTCTCATACCTTCCCCTATATTGCTGTGTTTTCACGCACCTCTCTTAACTTCTCCTATATCGCTGTGTTTTTGCACACCTCTCATACCTTCCCCTATATCGCTCT
This sequence comes from Mobula birostris, assembly GCF_030028105.1. Lineage (NCBI taxonomy): Eukaryota > Metazoa > Chordata > Chondrichthyes > Myliobatiformes > Myliobatidae > Mobula > Mobula birostris. Next base: position 213,601 of record NW_027278390.1, on the reverse strand, counting down.
GTTTTCAGGCACCTCTCATGGCTTCCCCAATATCGCCGTGTATTCATGCACAGCTCACACCGTCCCCTATATCGCTGTGTTTTGGACGCACCTCCCATAGCTTCACTTGATCGCTGTGTTATTCCTCAGCTCTCATAGCTTACCCTATATCGCCGTGTTTTCGCGCATCTCGCATGTCTTCACGTATATCGCTATGTTTTCGCTCCTATCATTACTTCCCCGATATCGCTTTGTTTTCTCGCACCTCTGATACATTCTCCTGTATTGCCATTTTTTCGCGCACCTCTTACAATTTCCCCTATATCGCCGTGTTCTCGCACACCTCTCATACCTTCCCTATATCACTGTTTTTTTGCGCATGTCCCATAGCGTCCCCTATATCGCTGTGTCTTCTCGCACCTCTGATACATTTCCCTGTATCGCCGTGGTTTCGCGCACATCCCATAGGTTCCACTATATTGCCCTGTTTTTGCGCACCTCTCATGGCTTCCCCTATATCAGCCGGTGTTTTCGCGCACCTCTCATAGCATCCCCTATATCGCTGTCCTTCACACACATCTCATAACTTCCCCTATATTCGCCCTGTATTCACGCACCTCCCATACCTTCCCCAATATCGCTGTGTTTTCGTGCACCTCTCATTCCTTCCCTTATATCGCTGTGTTTTCACGCACCTCTCATAACTTCTCCTAATTCGCTGTATTTTTTGCGCAGTTCTTAGTACTTTCCCCTATACTGCCGTGTTTCATGCACATCTCATAACGCCCCCTATATCGCTGTGTATTCGCGCACACTCCATAGCATCCCTTGTATTGCTGTGCCTTCACGCACCTCTCATACCTTCCCTATTTCGCCCTGTTTTTCGCGCACCTTCCATACCTTCCACTATATCGCTGTGTTTTCAGGCACCTCTCATACCTCCCTCTATATCGCTGTGTTTTCACGCACCTCTCATAGTTTCTCCTATATTGCCGTATTTTTGCACACCTCTCATGGCTTCCCCAATATCGCCATGTTTTAATGCACATCTGTTAACGTCCCATATATCGCTGTGTATTCGCGCACCTGCCATAGCACATCCTGCCCTATATCGCTGTGCACTTCGCGCACCTCTCGTACCTTCCCCTATGTCGCCCTGTTTTCGCACACCTCCCATACCGTCCCCTATATCGCTGTATTTTCGCACAACCTCTCATGGCTTCCCCAATATCGCCGTGTTTTTCATGCACATCTCATAACGTCTTCCTATATCTCTGAGTATTCACACACCTCCCATTGCAACCCCTATATCGCAGTGCCGTCGCGTACCGCTCATACCTTCCCCTATATCGCCCTGTTTCCCGTGCACTTCCCATGGCTTCGCATACATCGCTGTGTTTTTGCGCACCTCTCATACCTTCCCTATATCGCCCTGTTTTCGAGCACATCCCATAACTTCAACTTTATCGCTGTGTTATTTCTTACTTCTCATAGCTTCCCCTATATCGCCGTGTTTTCGCGCACTACTCTCATGTCTTCACCCATATCGCTGTGTTTCCGCTCCTCTCATTACTTCTCCTATATCGCTCTGTGTTCTCGCACTTCTGATACTGTTCCCTGTATCAACGTGTTTTCGCTCAACTCTCATAATTTCACCTATATCGCCGTGTTCTCGCACACCTCTCATATCTTCCCCTATTTCACTGTGTTTTCGCGCACGTCCAATAGCGTCCCGCTATATTGCTGTGTTTTCACGCACCTCTCATGTCTTCCCCTATATCACTGTGTTTTCGTGCACCTCCCATACCATCCCCTATATTGCTGTGACTTCGCACACCTCTCATACCTTTCCCTATATTGCTGTGTTCTCGCACACCTCTCATACTTTCCCCTATATCGCCCTGTTTTCGCACACCTCTCATACCTCCCCTTATATCACTGTGTTTTCACGCACCTCTCATAACTTCTCCTGTATTACTGTATTTTTGCGTACCTCTCATAACTTCCCCTATATTGCCGTGTTTTTACGCACATCTCATAACGTCCCCTATATCGCTGTGTATTCGCGCACCTCCCATAGCATCCCCTATATCGCTGTGCCTTCACGAACCTCTCATACCTTCCGCTATATCGCACAATTTTCATGCACCTCCGATTCCTTCCCCTATATCGCTGTGTTTACACACACCTCTCATAACTTCTCCTATATCACTGAGTTTTTGTGCACCTCTCATACCTCCCCTAATATCGCTGAGTTTTCATGCACATCTCATCACGTCCCCTGTATCGCTGTGTATTCGCGCACCTCCATAGCATCCCCTATATCCCTGTGCCTTGCACACCTCTCATAGTTTTCCTTATATCGCTGTCTTTTCGCGCACGTCCCATAGATTCAGTTTTATCACTGTATTATTGCTCACCTCTCATAGCTTCCCCTGTATCGCCGTGTTTTTGTTCACCTCTCATAGCTTTCCCCCATATCGCCGTGTTTTCGCGCACCCTCTCATGTCTTCACCTAGATCGCTGTTTTTCGCTCCTCTCAATACTTCCCCTATTCGCTGTTTTTCTCGCACAATTGATACATTCTCCCGTATCGCTGTGTTTTCGCACACCTCTCATTATTTCCCCTATATCGCCGTGTTCTCGCGCACCTCTCATACCTTCCCCTATATGCCCTGTTTTCGCGCACATCCCATACTTTCCACTATATTACCCTGTTTTCGTGCACCTCTCATGTCTCCCACTACATCGCTGTGTTTTCTGGCACGTCTGATGCATTCCCCTGTAACGCCAAGTTTTCGCGCACCTCTCATAGTTCCCCTATGTCGCCGTATATATGCGCACCTCTCATACCTCCCCCTATATTGCCATGTTTTTATGCACATCTCATACCGTCTCCTATGTCGCTGTGTTTTCGCGCACTCCCATAGCATCCCCTATATCGCTGTGCCTTCGTGCACTTCTCATACCTTCCCCTATATCGCCCTCTTTTCGCGCACCTCCTATACCTTCCCTTATATCGCTGCGTTTTCGTACACCTCTCATACCTTCCCCTATATAGCTGTGTTTTCATGCACATTTCATAACGTCCCATATATCGCTGTGTATTTGGGCACCTCCCATTCCTTCCTGAATATATCTCTGTGTTTTTGTGCACCTTTCATATCTTCCCCTATATCGCTGTGTTTTCGCACACCTCTCATAACTTCTCCTATATCGCTGTGTTTTTGTGCACCTCTGATATCTTCCCTAATATCGCTGCGTTTTCATGCACATCTCATCACGTCCCCTATATCACTGTGTATTCACGCACCTCCCATAGCATCCCCTATATCGCTGTGCCTTGCGCACCTCTCATAGCTTCCCCTATATCGCTGTCTTTTCGCGCACATCTCATAGATTCACCTTTATCGCTGTGTTATTGCTCACTTCTCATAGCTTCCCCTGTATCGCCGTGTTTTTGCTCACCTCTCATAGCTTCCCCTATATCGCCGTGTTTTCGCACACCTCTCATAATTTCCTCTATATCGCCGTGTTCTCGCACACCTCTCATGCCTTCCCCTCTATCACTGTTTTTTTTGCGCATGTCCCATAGCGTCCCCTATATCGCTGTGTTTTCTCGCACCTCTGATACATTCCCCTGTATCGCTGTGGTTTTGCGCACATCCCATAGGTTCCACTTTTTCGCCTTGTTTTTGCATACCTCTCATGTCTTCCCTTATAGTACGGTGTTTTCGCGCACCTCTCATAGTATCCCCTATATCGCTGTGCCTTCGCGCACCTCTCATAACTTCCCCTATATTGCCCTGTTTTCGCGCATCTCCCATACCTTCCCCAATATCGCAGTGTTTTCGTGCACCTCTCATACCTTCCCTTATATCGCTGCGTTTTCACGCACCTCTCATAACTTCCCGAATATCACTGTATTTTTGCGCAGCTCGTATAACTTCCTCTATATTGCCGTGTTTTCATGCACATCTCATAACGTCCCCTATATCGCTGTGTATTTACGCACCTCCCATACCATCCCCTATATCACTGTGCCTTCGCGCACCTCTCATGCATTACCGTATATGCTGTGTTTTTACACACCGCTCATACCTTCCCCAATATCACCTTGTTTTCATGCACATCTCATAATATCCCCAATGTCGCTGGGTTTTCACGCACCTCTCATAACTTCCCCTATATCGCCCTGTTTTCGCGCTCCTCTCATACCTTCACCTATATCACTATGTTTTCACGCAGCTCTCATACCTTCCCCTATATGGATGTATTTTTTCGCACATCTCATACCTTCCCCTATATCGCTGTGCTTTCGCGCACCTCCCATAGTTTCGCCTACATCGCTGTTTTCGCGCACATCCCTTAGCTTCACCTTATATCGCTGCGTTTTCATGCACCTCTCATACCTTCCCCTATATTGCCCTGTTTTCAGGCACCTCCTATACCTTCCCTTATATCACTGCGTTTTCGTGCACCTCTCATAGCTTCCCCTATATGGCTGTGTTTTCATGCACATCTCATAACTCCCCTGTATGGCTGTGTATTCGTGCACCTCCCATTCCTTCCCGTATACATCTCTGTGTTTTCGTGCACCTTTCATACCTTCCCCTATATCGCTGCGTTTTCATGCACATATCATCACGTCCCCTATACAGCTGTGTATTCACGCACCTCCCATAGCATCCCCTATATCGCTGTGCCTTGCGCACCTCTGATAGCTTCCCCTATATCACTGTCTTTTCGCTCACATCCCATAGATTCACCTTTATCGCTTTGTTCTTGCTCACCTCTCATAGCTTCCCCTGTATCACCGTGTTTTCGCACACCTCTCATAATTTCCCCTTTATCGCCGTGTTCTCGCACACCTCTCATACCTTACCCTATATCGCCCTGTTTTCGTGCACATTGCATAGCTTCCACTATATTGCCCTGTTTTCCCGCACCTCTCTTGTATTCCACTACATCACTGTGGTTTCTGGCACCTCTGATGCATTCCCCTGTAACGCCAAGTTTTCGCGCACCTGTCATACTTTCCCCTATCTCGCTGTGTTCTCGCACATATCTCATACCTTCCCCTATATCACTGTGTTTTCGCGCACGTCCCATAGCGTCCTCTATATCGCTGTGCTTTCATGCACCTCTCATACCTTCCCCTACATTGCCCTGTTTTAGCGCACATCCTATAGCTTCCACTATATAGCCCTGTTTTTGCGCACCTCTCATGTCTTCCCCTACATCGCTGTGTTTTCTCACACCTCTGATGCATTCCCCTGTAACACCATGTTTTTGCGCACCCCTCATAATTTCCCCTATATCACCGTGTTTTCGCGCACCTCTCATAGCTTCCCTTATATCGCCGTGTTTTCATACACATCTCATACCGTCCCCAAAATCACTGTGTTTTCGCGCACCTCCCATAACATCCACTATATCGCTGTGCCTTCGTGCACCTCTCATACCTTCTCCTATATCGCCGTGTTTTCATGCACATCTCATAACGTCCCCTATATTGCTGGGTTTTCGCGCACCTCTCATAACTTCCTCTATATCGTCATGTTTTTGCGCACCTCTCAGAACTTCCCCTATATCGCTGTGTTTTCACACACCTCTCATGGTTTCCCGACTATCGCCGTGTATTAATGCACATCTCATACCGTCCCCTATATCGCTGTGTCTTGCGCACCTCTCATACATTCCCCTATATCGCTGTCCTTTCGCACACATCCCAGAGATTCACCTTTATCGCTGTGTTATTGCTCACCTCTCATAGCTTCCCCTGTATTGCCGGGTTTTAGCTCACCTCTCATAGCTTCCACTATATTGCCTTGTTTTCGCGCACCTCTCATGTCTTCCCCTATATCACTGTGTTTTCGCGCACCTTCGATAGCATCCCCTATATTGCTGTGCCTTCGCATACCTCTCATAACTTCATCTATATCACCCTGTTTTCGAGCACCTTCCATACCTTCTCCTGTATCGCTGTGCATTATGCACCTCTCGTACCTTCCCCCATATCGCTGTCTTGTCGCGCACATCCTATAGATTCACCTTTATCACTGTGTTATTGCTCACGTCTCATAGCTTCCCCTACATCGCCGTGATTTTATGCACATCTCATAACGTCCCCTATATCGCTGTGTATTCGTGCACCTCCCATACCTTCCCCTATATCGCTGTGTTTTCGCACACCTCTCATAACTTCTCCTATCTAGCTGTGTTTTTGTGCACCTCTCATACCTTCCCTAATACCGTTGCGTTTTCTTGCACATCTCATCACGTCCCCTATATCGCTGTGTATTCGCGCACCTCCCATAGCATCCCCTATATCGCTTTGCCTTCATGCACATCTCATACCTTCCCCTATATCGCTCTGTTTTTGCGCACCTCCCATTCCTTCACCTATATCGCAGTGTATTCACGCACCTCCCATAGCATCCCCTATATGGCTGTGCCTTGCGCACCACTCATACCTTTCCCTATATCGATGTCTTTTCGCGGGCATCCCATAGTTTCACCTTTATCGCTGTGTTATTGCTCACCTCTCATAGCTTCCACTATATCGCCATGTTTTCGCGCACCTCTCATGTCTTCCCCTATATCGCTGTGTTTTCACACACCTCTCATAATTTCTCCTATATCGCTGTGTTTTTGTGCACCTCTCATACCTTCCCTAATATCGCTGCGTTTTCATGCACATCTCATCACGTCCCCTATAACGCTGTGTATTCACACACCTCCCATAGCATCCCCCATATCGCTGTGCCTTGCGCATCTCTCATACCTTTCCCAATATCGCTGTCTTTTCGCGCACATCGCATAGATTCACCTTTATCGCTGTGTTATTGCTCACCTCTCATAGCTTCCCCTGTATCGCCGTGTTTTTGCTCACCTCTCATAGATTCCCATATATCGCCGTGTTTTCGCGCACCTCTCCTGTCTTCCCCTATATCACTGTGTTTTCGCGCACATTCCGTAGCATCCCCTATATTGCCGTGCCATCGCATACCTCTCATAACTTCATCTATATCGCCCTGTTTTCGCACACCTCCCATTCCTTCACCTATATCGCCCTGTTTTCGCGCACCTCCCATTCCTTCACCTATATCGCTGTTTCCGTGCACCTCTCATGCCTTCCCCTATATCGCTGTGTTTTCGCGCACCTCTCATACCTTCCTCTATATCGCTGTGTTTTCGTGCTCCTCTCATACCTTCACTAATATTGTTGCATTTTCACGCACATCTCATCACGTCCCCTATATCGCTGTGTATTCACGCACCTCCCAGAGCGTCCCCTGTATCGCCGTGTTTTTTGCTCACCTCTCATAGCTTCCCCTATATCGCCCTGTTTTCGCGCACCTCCCATACTTTCCCGATATCGCTGTGTTTTCGTACTCCTCTCATACCTTCCCCTAAATCGCTGTGTTTTCACGCACCTCTCTTAACTTCTCCTATATCACTGTGTTTCTGCACACCTCTCATACCTTCCCCTATATCGCCGTGTTTTTACGCACATCTCATAACGTCCCCTATATCGCTGTGTTTTCTCGCACCTCTGATGGCTTCCCCGATATCGCCGTGTATTCATGCACATCTCATACCGTCCCCTATATCGCTGTATTTTCGCGCACCTCTCATACCTTCCCCTCTATCGCTGTGTTTTCACGCACCTCTCTTAACTTCTCCTATATCGCTGTGATTTGCAACACCTCTCATACCTTCCCCTATATCGCTGTGTTTTCAGGCACCTCTCATGGCTTCCCCAATATCGCCGTGTATTCATGCACATCTCATACCGTCCCCTAAATCGTTGTGTTTTCGCGCACCTCCCATAGCTTCGCCTACATCGCTGTTTTCGCGCACATCCCATATCTTCACCTTGATCGCTGTGTTATTGCTCACCTCTCATAGCTTACCCTATATCGCCGTGTTTTCGCGCACCTCGCATGTCTTAACTTATATCGCAATGTTTTCGCTCCTATCATTACTTCCCCTATATCGCCGTGTTTTCGCGCACCTCGCATGTCTTAACTTATATCGCAATGTTTTCGCTCCTATCATTACTTCCCCTATATCGCTGTGTTTTCTCGCACCTCTGATACATTCTCCTGTATTGCCATGTTTTCGCGCACCTCTTACAATTTCCCCTATATCGCCGTTTTCTCACACACCTCTCATACATTCCTCTATATCACTGTTTTTTTGCGCATGTCCCATGGCGTCCCCTATATGGCTGTGTTTTCTCGCACCTCTGATACATTCCCCTGTATCGCCGTGGTTTCATGCACATCCCATAGTTTCCACTATATTGCCCTGTTTTTGTGCACCTCTCATGTCTTCCCCTATATCACGGTGTTTTCGCGCACCTCTCATAGCATCCCCTGTATTGCTGTGCCTTCACGCACCTCTCATAACTTCCCCTATATCGCCCTGTTTTCGCTCACCTCCCATACCTTCCCCAATATCGCTATGTTTTCGTGCACCTCTCCTACCTTCCCTTATATCGCTGTGTTTTCACGCACCTCTCATAACATCTCCTATATCGCTGTATTTTTGCGCAGCTCCAATACCTGCCCCTATATTGTCGTGTTTTCATGCACATCTCATAATGTCTCCTATATCTCTGTGTATTCGCGCACCTGCCATAGCATCCCCTATATTGCTGTGACTTCGCGCACCTCTCATACCTTCCCCTATATCGCCCTGTCTTAGCACACTCCCATAGCGTCGCCTATATCGCTGTATTTTCGCACACCTCTCATGGCTTCCCCAATATCGCGGTGTTTTCATGCACGTCTCATAACGTCCCCTATATCGCTGGGTTTTCACGCACCTCTCATAACTTCCACTGTATCGCCCTGCTTTCGAGTACCTCCCATATCTTCCCCTATATCGCTGTGTATTCGTGCACCTCCCATTCCTTCCCGAATATATCTCTGTGCTTTCGTGTACCTTTCATATCTTCTCCTATATCGCTATGTTTTCACACACCTCTCATAACTTCTCCGATATTGCTGTATTTTTGCGCACCTCTCATAACTTCCCCTATATCGCCATGTTTTTATGCACATCTCATAACGTCCCCTATATCGCTGTGTATTCAAGCACCTCCCATTCCTTCCCGTGTATATCTCTGTGTTTTCGTGCACCTTTCATACCTTCCCCTATATCGCTGTGTTTTCGCACACCTCTCATATCTTCCCCTATATCACTGTGTTTTTGTACACCTCTCATACCTTCCCTAATATCGCTGCGTTTTCATGCACATCTCATCACGTCCCCTATATCGCTGTGTTTTCACGCACCTCTCATAACTTCTCCCACATCTCTGTGTTTTCATGCACCTCTCATAGCTTCCCCTATATCGCTGTCTTTTCGCGCACATCCCATAGATTGAGCTTTATCGCCGTGTTTTCGCGCACCTCTCATGTCATCACCTAGATCGCTATGTTTTCGCTCCTCTCAATATTTCCCCTATATCGCTGTGTTTTCTAGCACATATCCTACATTCTCCCGTATCGCCGTGTTTTCACACACCTCTCATAATTTCCCCTATATCGCCGTGTTCTCGCACAGCTATCATACCTTCCCCTATATCACTGTGTTTTCGCGTACGTCCCATTCCGTCCCCTATATCGCTGTGTTTTCGCGCACCTCTCATACCTTCCCCTACATCGCCCTGTTTTCGTGCACATCCCATAGCTTCCACTATATTGCCCTGATTTCGTGCACCTCTCATGTATTCCACTACATCGCTCTGTTTTCACGCACCTCTCATACCTCCCCGTATATCGCCGTGTTTTTATGCACATCTCATACCGTCCACTATATTACTGTGTTTTCCCGCACCTCCCATAGCATCCCCTATATCGGTGTGCCTTCGCGCACCTCTCATACTTTCCCCTATATCGCTGTGTTTTTGTGCACCCTTCATACCTTCCCCAATATTGCCCTGTTTTTGCGCATCTTCTATACCTTCCCTTATATCGCTGCGTTTTCGTGCACCTCTCATACCTTCCCGTATATCGCTGTGTTTTCATGCACATCTCATAACGTACCCTATTTCGCTGTGTATTCGTGCACCTCCCATAACATTCTCTACATCGCTCTGCCTTCACACACCTCTCATACCTTCCCCTATATCACCGTGTTTTCATGCACATCTCATAACGTCCCCTATATTGCTGGGTTTTCATGCACCTCTCATAACTTCCCCTATATCACCCTTTTTTCGCACTCCTTTCATACCTTCACCTATATCACTGTGTTTTCACGCACCTCTCATAACTTCCCCTATATCGCTGTGTTTTCGCACACCTCTCATGGTTTCCCGTCTATCGCCGTGCATTCATGCACATCTCATACCGTCCCGTATATCGCTGTGCTTTCGCGCACCTCTCATACCTTCCCCTATATCGCTGTGTTTTTGTGCACCTCTCATACCTTCACTAATATCGTTGCATTTTCATGCACATCTCATCACGTCCCCTATATCGCTGTGCATTCACGCACCTCCCATATTATCCCCTATATCGCTGTGCCTTCGCGCACCTCTCAAACCTTCCCCTATATCGCCCTGTTTTCGTGCATCTCCCATTCCTTCCCCTATATCGCTGTGTTTTCGTGCACCTTTCATACCTTCCCCTATATCACTGTGTTTTCACACACCTCTCATAACTTCTACTATATCGCTGTGTTTTTGTGCGCCTCTCATACCTTCCCTAATATCGCTGCAGTTTCATGCACATCTCATCAAGTCCCCTATATCGCTGTGTATTCACGCACCTCCCATAGCATCCCCTATATCGCTGTGCCTTGCGCACCTCTCATACCTTCCCCTGTATCACCGTGTTTTTGCTCATCTCTCATAGATTCCCCTATATCGCCCTGTTTTCATGCACCTCCCATACCTTCCCCGATATCGTTGTGTTTTCGTGCTCTTCTCATACCTTCCCCTATATCGCTGTGTTTTCAGGCACCTCTCATGGCTTCCCCAATATCGCCGTGTATTCATGCACATCTCATACCGTCCCCTATATTGCTGTGTTTTCGCGCACCTCCCATAGCTTCGCCTACATCGCTGTTTTCACGCACATCCAATAGCTTCACCTTGATCGCTGTGTTATTGCTCACCTCTCATAGCTTACCCTATATCGTTGTGTTTTCACGCACCTCGCATGCCTTCACCTATATCGCTATGTTTTCGCTCCTATCATTACTTCCCCTATATCGCTGTGTTTTCTCGCACCTCTGATACATTCTCCTGTATTGCCATGTTTTCGCGCACCTCTTACAATTTCCTCTATATCGCCGTGTTCACGCACACCTCTCATACCTTCCCTTATATCACTGTTTTTTTGCGCATGTCCCATAGCTTCCCCTGTATCACTGTGTTTTCGCGCTCCTGTCATAACTTCCCCAATATCGCCCTGTTATCACACACATCACCTAGCTTCCACAATATTGCTCTGTTTTCGCGCACCTCTCATGTCTTCCCCTATATAACTGTGTTTTCGCACACCTCCCATAGCAAACCCTATATTGCTGTGCCTTCGCACACCTCTCATACCTTCCTCTATATCGCCTTGTTTTCGAGCACCTCCCATACCTTCCCCTTATCGCTGTGATTTCGTGTACCTCTCATATCTCCCCCTATATCGCTGTGTTTTCACACACCTCTCATAGCGTCCCCTATATCGCTGTATATTCACATACCTCCCATCGCATCCCCTATATCGCTGTGACTTGTGCACCTCTCATAGCTTCCCCTATATTGCTGTCTTTTTGTGCACATCCCATAGATTCAGCTTTATCGCTGTGTTATTGATCTCCTCTCATAGCTTCCCCTGTATCGCGGTGTTTTTGCTCACCTCTCATGTCTTCACCTAGATCGCTATGTTTTCGCTCCTCTCAATACTTCCCCTAGATCGCTGTGTTTTCTCGCACAATTGATACATTCTCCCGTATCGCCATGTTTTCGCACACCTCTCATGCCTTCCCCTATATCGCTGTGTTTTCGCGCACCTCTCATACATTCCCCTATATCACTGTGTTTTCACGCACCTCTCATAACTTCCCCTATATCGCTGTTTTTTCGTACACCTCTCATGGTTTCCCATCTATCACCGTGTATTCACGCACATCTCAAACTGTCCCATATATCGCTGTGCTTTCGCGCACCTCTCACACCTTCCCCTGTATCGCTGTGTTCTCGCACATCTCTCATACCTTCCCCGATATCGCTGTGTATTCACGCACCTCCCATAGCATCCCCTATATCGCTGCGCATTCGCACACCTCTCATACCTTCCCCTACATCGCCCTGTTTTAGCGCACATCCCATAACTTCCACTATATTGCCATGTTTTTGCACACCTCTCATGTCTTCCCCTACATCGCTGTGTTTTCTCGCACCTCTGATGCATTCCCCTGTAACGCCAAGTTTTCGCACACGTCTCATACTTTCCCCTATATCGCCGTGTTCTCGCGCACCTCTCATAGCTTCCCATATATCGCCGTGTATTCATACACATCTCATACCGTCCCCTATATCACTGTGTTTTCGCGCACCTCCCATAGCATCCTCTATATCGCTGTGCCTTCGTGCACCTCTTATACCTTCCCCTATATCGCTGTGTTTTCGCACACCTCTCATAACTTCTCCTATATCGATGTCTTTTCGCGCACATAACATAGATTCACCTTTAACGCTGTGTTATTGCTCACCTCTCATAGCTTCCCCTGTATCGGTGGGTTTTAGCTCACCTCTCATAGCTTCCACTATATTGCCTTGTTTTTGCGCACCTCTCATGTCTTCCCCTATATCATTGTGTTTTCGTGCACCTTCCATAGCATCCCCTATATTGCTGTGCCTTCATCTATATCACCCTGTTTTCGAGCACCTTCCATACCTTCTCCTATATCGCTGTGCCTTGCGCACCTCTCATAACTTCCAGCATATCACTGTGTTTTCGCACACCTCTCATGGTTTCCCGACTATTGCCGCGTATTCATGCACATCTCATACCGTCCCCTATATCGCTGTGTTTTCGCACACCTCTCATACCTTCGCCTACATCGCAGTGTATTTGCGCACTTGTCATAACTTCCCCTATATCGCCGTATTGTTATGCACATCTCATAACGTCCCCTATATCGCTGTGTATTCGCGCACCTCCCATAGCATCCCCTATAGCGTCCTGTTTTCGTGCACCTCCCATTCCTTCACTTATATCGCCCTGTTTTCGCGCACCTCCCATTTCTTCACCAATATCGCTGTTTTCGTGCACCTCTCATGTCTTCCCCTATATCGCTGTGTTTTCACACACCTCTCATAACTTCTCCTATATCGCTGTGTTTTTGTGCACCTCTCATACCTTCCCTAATATCGTTGCGTTTTCATGCACATCTCATCACGTCCCCTATAACGCTGTGTATTCACACACCTCCCATAGCATCCCCCATATCGCTGTGCCTTGCGCACATCTCATACCTTTCCCTATATCGCTGTCTTTTCGTGCACATCGCATAGATTCACCTTTATCGCTGTGTTATTGCTCACCCCTCATAGCTTCCCCTGTATCGCCGTGTTTTTGCTCACCTCTCATGGATTCCCATATATGGCCGTGTATTCGCGCACCTCTCCTGTCTTCCCCTATATCACTGTGTTTTCGCGCACATTCCGTAGCATCCCCTATATTGCCGTGCCTTCGCATACCTCTCATAACTTCATCTATATCGCCCTGTTTTCGCGCACCTCCCATTCCTTCACCTATATCGCCGTGTTTTCGCGCACGTCCCATTCCTTCACATATATCGCCCTGTTTTCGCGCACCTCCCATTCCTTCACCTATATCGCTGTTTTCGTGCACCTCTCATGCCTTCCCCTATATCGCTGTGTTTTCGCGCACCTCTCATACATTCCCCTATATCACTGTGTTTTCACGCACCTCTCATAACTTCCCCTATATCGCTGTTTTTTCGTACACCTCTCATGGTTTCCCATCTATCACCGTGTATTCACGCACATCTCAAACTGTCCCATATATCGCTGTGCTTTCGCGCACCTCTCACACCTTCCCCTGTATCGCTGTGTTCTCGCACATCTCTCATACCTTCCCCTATATCGCTGTGTATTCACGCACCTCCCATAGCATCCCCTATATCGCTGCGCATTCGCACACCTCTCATACCTTCCCCTACATCGCCCTGTTTTAGCGTACATCCCATAACTTCCACTATATTGCCATGTTTTTGCACACCTCTCATGTCTTCCCCTACATCGCTGTGTTTTCTCGCACCTCTGATGCATTCCCCTGTAACGCCAAGTTTTCGCACACGTCTCATACCTTCCCCTAAATCGCTGTGTTTTCACGCACCTCTCTTAACTTCTCCTATATCGCCGTGTTTTCATACACATCTCATACCGTCCCCTATATCACTGTGTTTTCGCGCACCTCCCATAGCATCCCCTATATCGCTGTGCCTTCGTGCACCTCTTATACCTTCCCCTATATCGCCGTGTTTTCATGCACATCTCATAACTTCCCCTATATCGCTGTGTTTTCGCACACCTCTCATAACTTCTCCTATATCGATGTCTTTTCGCGCACATAACATAGATTCACCTTTATAGCTGTGTTATTGCTCACCTCTCATAGCTTCCCCTGTATCGGTGGGTTTTAGCTCACCTCTCATAGCTTCCACTATATTGCCTTGTTTTGCGCACCTCTCATGTCTTCCCCTATATCATTGTGTTTTCGTGCACCTTCCATAGCATCCCCTATATTGCTGTGCCTTCATCTATATCACCCTGTTTTCGAGCACCTTCCATACCTTCTCCTATATCGCTGTGCCTTGCGCACCTCTCATAACTTCCCATATATCACTGTGTTTTCGCACACCTCTCATGGTTTCCCTACTATTGCCGCGTATTCATGCACATCTCATACCGTCCCCTATATCGCTGTGTTTTCGCACACCTCTCATACCTTTGCCTACATCGCAGTGTATTTGCGCACTTGTCATAACTTCCCCTATATCGCCGTATTGTTATGCACATCTCATAACGTCCCCTATATCGCTGTGTATTCGCGCACCTCCCATAGCATCCCCTATAGCGTCCTGTTTTCCTCTATATCGCTGTGTTTTCGTGCTCCTCTCATACCTTCACTAATATTGTTGCATTTTCACGCACATCTCATCACGTCCCCTATATCGCTGTGTATTCACGCACCTCCCAGAGCGTCCCCTGTATCGCCATGTTTTTTGCTCACCTCTCATAGCTTCCCCTATATCGCCCTGTTTTCGCGCACCTCCCATACTTTCCCGATATCGCTGTGTTTTCGTACTTCTCTCATACCTTCCCCTAAATCGCTGTGTTTTCACGCACCTCTCTTAACTTCTCCTATATCGCTGTGTTTTTGCACACCTCTCATACCTTCCCCTATATCGTCGTGTTTTTACGCACATCTCATAACGTCCCCTATATCGCTGTGTTTTCTCGCACCTCTGATGCATTCCCCTGTAACGCCAAGTTTTCGCACACGTCTCATACTTTCCCCTATATCGCCGTGTTCTCGCGCACCTCTCATAGCTTCCCATATATCGCCGTGTTTTCATACACATCTCATACCGTCCCCTATATCACTGTGTTTTCGCGCACCTCCCATAGCATCCTCTATATCGCTGTGCCTTCGTGCACCTCTTATACCTTCCCCTATATCGCCGTGTTTTCATGCACATCTCATAACTTCCCCTATATCGCTGTGTTTTCGCACACCTCTCATAACTTCTCCTATATCGATGTCTTTTCGCGCACATAACATAGATTCACCTTTATCGCTGTGTTATTGCTCACCTCTCATAGCTTCCCCTGTATCGGTGGGTTTTAGCTCACCTCTCATAGCTTCCACTATATTGCCTTGTTTTTGCGCACCTCTCATGTCTTCCCCTATATCATTGTGTTTTCGTGCACCTTCCATAGCATCCCCTATATTGCTGTGCCTTCATCTATATCACCCTGTTTTCGAGCACCTTCCATACCTTCTCCTATATCGCTGTGCCTTGCGCACCTCTCATAACTTCCCGTATATCACTGTGTTTTCGCACACCTCTCATGGTTTCCCGACTATTGCCGCGTATTCATGCACATCTCATACCGTCCCCTATATCGCTGTGTTTTCGCACACCTCTCATACCTTCGCCTACATCGCAGTGTATTTGCGCACTTGTCATAACTTCCCCTATATCGCCGTATTGTTATGCACATCTCATAACGTCCCCTATATCGCTGTGTATTCGCGCACCTCCCATAGCATCCCCTATAGCGTCCTGTTTTCGTGCACCTCCCATTCCTTCACTTATATCGCTGTGTTTTCGCGCACCTCTCATACCTTCCTCTATATCGCTGTGTTTTCGTGCTCCTCTCATACCTTCACTAATATTGTTGCATTTTCACGCACATCTCATCACGTCCCCTATATCGCTGTGTATTCACGCACCTCCCAGAGCGTCCCCTGTATCGCCATGTTTTTTGCTCACCTCTCATAGCTTCCCCTATATCGCCCTGTTTTCGCGCACCTCCCATACTTTCCCGATATCACTGTGTTTTCGTACTTCTCTCATACCTTCCCCTAAATCGCTGTGTTTTCACGCACCTCTCTTAACTTCTCCTATATCGCTGTGTTTTTGCACACCTCTCATACCTTCCCCTATATCGTCGTGTTTTTACGCACATCTCATAACGTCCCCTATATCGCTGTGTTTTCTCGCACCTCTGATGGCTTCCCCGATATCGCCGTGTATTCATGCACGTCTCATACCGTCCCCTATATCGCTGTATTTTCGCGCACCTCTCATACCTTCCCCTCTATCGCTGTGTTTTCACGCACCTCTCTTAACTTCTCCTATATCGCTGTGATTTGCAACACCTCTCATACCTTCCCCTATATCGCTGTGTTTTCAGGCACCTCTCATGGCTTCCCCAATATCGCCGTGTATTCATGCACATCTCATACCGTCCCCTAAATCGTTGTGTTTTCGCGCACCTCCCATAGCTTCGCCTACATCGCTGTTTTCGCGCACATCCCATATCTTCACCTTGATTGCTGTGTTATTGCTCACCTCTCATAGCTTACCCTATATCGCCGTGTTTTCGCGCACCTCGCATGTCTTAACTTATATCGCAATGTTTTCGCTCCTATCATTACTTCCCCTATATCGCCGTGTTTTCGCGCACCTCGCATGTCTTAACTTATATCGCAATGTTTTCGCTCCTATCATTACTTCCCCTATATCGCTGTGTTTTCTCGCACCTCTGATACATTCTCCTGTATTGCCATGTTTTCGCGCACCTCTTACAATTTCCCCTATATCGCCGTTTTCTCACACACCTCTCATACATTCCTCTATATCACTGTTTTTTTGCGCATGTCCCATGGCGTCCCCTATATGGCTGTGTTTTCTCGCACCTCTGATACATTCCCCTGTATCGCCGTGGTTTCGCGCACATCCCATAGTTTCCACTATATTGCCCTGTTTTTGCGCACCTCTCATGTCTTCGCCTATATCACGGTGTTTTCGCGCACCTCTCATAGCATCCCCTGTATTGCTGTGCCTTCACGCACCTCTCATAACTTCCCCTATATCGCCCTGTTTTCGCTCACCTCCCATACCTTCCCCAATATCGCTATGTTTTCGTGCACCTCTCCTACCTTCCCTTATATCGCTGTGTTTTCACGCACCTCTCATAACTTCTCCTATATCGCTGTATTTTTGCGCAGCTCCAATACCTTCCCCTATATTGCCGTGTTTTCATGCACATCTCATAATGTCCCCTATATCTCTGTGTATTTGCGCACCTGCCATAGCATCCCCTATATTGCTGTGACTTCGCGCACCTCTCATACCTTCCCCTATATCGCCCTGTCTTAGCACACTCCCATATCGTCGCCTATATCGCTGTATTTTCGCACACCTCTCATGGCTTCCCCAATATCGCCGTGTTTTCATGCACGTCTCATAACGTCCCCTATATCGCTGGTTTTTTTCGCACCTCTCATAACTTCCACTGTATCGCCCTGCTTTCGAGTACCTCCCATACCTTCCCCTATATCGCTCTGTTTTCGTGTACCTCTCATACCTCCCCCTATATCGCTGTGTTTTCACACACCTCTCATAACTTCCCCTATATCGCCCTGCTTTCGAACACCTCCCATACCTTCCCCTATATCGCTGTGGTTTCGTGTACCTCTCATACCTCCCACTATATCGCTGTGTTTTCACACACCTCTCATAACTTCTCCTATATTGCTGTATTTTTGCGCACCTCTCATAACTTCCCCTATATCGCCGTGTTTTTATGCACATCTCATAACGTCCCCTATATCGCTGTGTATTCAAGCACCTCCCATTCCTTCCTGTGTATATCTCTGTGTTTTCGTGCACCTTTCATACCTTCCCCTATATCGCTGTGTTTTCGCACACCTCTCATATCTTCTCCTATATCACTGTGTTTTTGTACACCTCTCATACCTTCCCTAATATCGCTGCGTTTTCATGCACATCTCATCACGTCCCCTATATCGCTGTGTTTTCACGCACCTCTCATAACTTCTCCCACATCTCTGTGTTTTCATGCACCTCTCATAGCTTCCCCTATATCGCTGTCTTTTCGCGCACATCCCATAGATTGAGCTTTATCGCCGTGTTTTTGCTCACCTCTCATAGCTTCTCCTATATCGCCGTGTTTTCGCGCACCTCTCATGTCATCACCTAGATCGCTATGTTTTCGCTCCTCTCAATACTTCCCCTATATCGCTGTGTTTTCTAGCACATATCATACATTCTCCCGTATCGCCGTGTTTTCACACACCTCTCATAATTTCCCCTATATCGCCGTGTTCTCGCACAGCTATCATACCTTCCCCTATATCACTGTGTTTTCGCGTACGTCCCATTCCGTCCCCTATATCGCTGTGTTTTCGCGCACCTCTCATACCTTCCCCTACATCGCCCTGTTTTCGTGCACATCCTATAGCTTCCACTATATTGCCCTGTTTTCGTGCACCTCTCATGTATTCCACTACATCGCTGTGTTTTCACGCACCTCTCATACCTCCCCGTATATCGCCGTGTTTTTATGCACATCTCATACCGTCCACTATATTACTGTGTTTTCCCGCACCTCCCATAGCATCCCCTATATCGGTGTGCCTTCGCGCACCTCTCATACTTTCCCCTATATCGCTGTGTTTTTGTGTACCCCTCATACCTTCCCCAATATCGCCCTGTTTTCGCGCATCTCCCATACCTTCCCCAATATCGCTATGTTTTCGTGCACCTCTCCTACCTTCCCTTATATCGCTGTGTTTTCACGCACCCCTCATAACTTCCCCTATATCACCCTGTTTTCGCTCACCTCCCATACCTTCCCCAATATAGCTATGTTTTCGTGCACCTCTCCTACCTTCCCTTATATCGCTGTGTTTTCACGCACCTCTCATAACCTCTCCTATATCGCTGTATTTTTGCGCAGCTCCAATACCTGCCCCTATATTGTCGTGTTTTCATGCACATCTCATAATGTCCCCTATATCTCTGTGTATTCGCGCACCTGCCATAGCATCCCCTATATTGCTGTGACTTCGCGCACCTCTCATACCTTCCCCTATATCGCCCTGTCTTAGCACACTCCCATAGCGTCGCCTATATCGCTGTATTTTCGCACACCTCTCATGGCTTCCCCAATATCGCGGTGTTTTCATGCACGTCTCATAACGTCCCCTATATCGCTGGGTTTTCACGCACCTCTCATAACTTCCACTGTATCGCCCTGCTTTCGAGTACCTCCCATAACTTCCCCTATATCGCTGTGTTTTCGTGTACCTCTCATACCTCCCCCTATATTGCTGTGTTTTCACACACCTCTCATAACGTCCCCTATATCGCTGTGTATTCGTGCACCTCCCATTCCTTCCCGAATATATCTCTGTGCTTTCGTGTACCTTTCATATCTTCTCCTATATCGCTGTGTTTTCACACACCTCTCATAACTTCTCCTATATTGCTGTATTTTTGCGCACCTCTCATAACTTCCCCTATATCGCCATGTTTTTATGCACATCTCATAACGTCCCCTATATCGCTGTGTATTCAAGCACCTCCCATTCCTTCCCGTGTATATCTCTGTGTTTTCGTGCACCTTTCATACCTTCCCCTATATCGCTGTGTTTTCGCACACCTCTCATATCTTCCCCTATATCACTGTGTTTTTGTACACCTCTCATACCTTCCCTAATATCGCTGCGTTTTCATGCACATCTCATCACGTCCCCTATATCGCTGTGTTTTCACGCACCTCTCATAACTTCTCCCACATCTCTGTGTTTTCATGCACCTCTCATAGCTTCCCCTATATCGCTATCTTTTCACGCACATCCCATAGATTGAGCTTTATCGCCGTGTTTTTGCTCACCTCTCATAGCTTCTCCTATATCGCCGTGTTTTCGCGCACCTCTCATGTCATCACCTAGATCGCTATGTTTTCGCTCCTCTCAATATTTCCCCTATATCGCTGTGTTTTCTAGCACATATCCTACATTCTCCCGTATCGCCGTGTTTTCACACACCTCTCATAATTTCCCCTATATCGCCGTGTTCTCGCACAGCTATCATACCTTCCCCTATATCACTGTGTTTTCGCGTACGTCCCATTCCGTCCCCTATATCGCTGTGTTTTCGCGCACCTCTCATACCTTCCCCTACATCGCCCTGTTTTCGTGCACATCCCATAGCTTCCACTATATTGCCCTGATTTCGTGCACCTCTCATGTATTCCACTACATCGCTCTGTTTTCACGCACCTCTCATACCTCCCCGTATATCGCCGTGTTTTTATGCACATCTCATACCGTCCACTATATTACTGTGTTTTCCCGCACCTCCCATAGCATCCCCTATATCGGTGTGCCTTCGTGCACCTCTCATACTTTCCCCTATATCGCTGTGTTTTTGTGCACCCTTCATACCTTCCCCAATATTGCCCTGTTTTTGCGCATCTTCTATACCTTCCCTTATATCGCTGCGTTTTCGTGCACCTCTCATACCTTCCCGTATATCGCTGTGTTTTCATGCACATCTCATAACGTCCCCTATTTCGCTGTGTATTCGTGCACCTCCCATAACATTCTCTACATCGCTCTGCCTTCACACACCTCTCATACCTTCCCCTATATCACCGTGTTTTCATGCACATCTCATAACGTCCCCTATATTGCTGGGTTTTCATGCACCTCTCATAACTTCCCCTATATCACCCTTTTTTCGCACTCCTTTCATACCTTCACCTATATCACTGTGTTTTCACGCACCTCTCATAACTTCCCCTATATCGCTGTGTTTTCGCACACCTCTCATGGTTTCCCGTCTATCGCCGTGCATTCATGCACATCTCATACCGTCCCGTATATCGCTGTGCTTTCGCGCACCTCTCATACCTTCCCCTATATCGCTGTGTTTTTGTGCACCTCTCATACCTTCACTAATATCGTTGCATTTTCATGCACATCTCATCACGTCCCCTATATCGCTGTGCATTCACGCACCTCCCATATTATCCCCTATATCGCTGTGCCTTCGCGCACCTCTCAAACCTTCCCCTATATCGCCCTGTTTTCGTGCATCTCCCATTCCTTCCCCTATATCGCTGTGTTTTCGTGCACCTTTCATACCTTCCCCTATATCACTGTGTTTTCACACACCTCTCATAACTTCTACTATATCGCTGTGTTTTTGTGCGCCTCTCATACCTTCCCTAATATCGCTGCAGTTTCATGCACATCTCATCAAGTCCCCTATATCGCTGTGTATTCACGCACCTCCCATAGCATCCCCTATATCGCTGTGCCTTGCGCACCTCTCATACCTTCCTTTGTATCACCGTGTTTTTGCTCATCTCTCATAGATTCCCCTATATCGCCCTGTTTTCATGCACCTCCCATACCTTCCCCGATATCGTTGTGTTTTCGTGTTCTTCTCATACCTTCCCCTATATCGCCCTGTTTTCGCGCACCTCCCATACTTTCCCGATATCGCTGTGTTTTCGTACTCCTCTCATACCTTCCCCTAAATCGCTGTGTTTTCATGCACCTCTCTTAACTTCTCCTATATCGCTGTGTTTTTGCACACCTCTCATACCTTCCCCTATATCGTCGTGTTTTTACGCACATCTCATAACGTCCCCTATATCGCTGTGTTTTCTCGCACCTCTGATGGCTTCCCCGATATCGCCGTGTATTCATGCACATCTCATACCGTCCCCTATATCGCTGTATTTTCGCGCACCTCTCATACCTTCCCCTCTATCGCTGTGTTTTCACGCACCTCTCTTAACTTCTCCTATATCGCTGTGATTTGCAACACCTCTCATACCTTCCCCTATATCACTGTGTTTTCAGGCACCTCTCATGGCTTCCCCAATATCGCCGTGTATTCATGCACATCTCATACCGTCCCTTAAATCGTTGTGTTTTCGCGCACCTCCCATAGCTTCGCCTACATCGCTGTTTTCGCGCACATCCCATATCTTCACCTTGATCGCTGTGTTATTGCTCACCTCTCATAACTTACCCTATATCGCCGTGTTTTCGCGCACCTCGCATGTCTTAACTTATATCGCAATGTTTTCGCTCCTATCATTACTTCCCCTATATCGCTGTGTTTTCTCGCACCTCTGATACATTCTCCTGTATTGCCATGTTTTCGCGCACCTCTTACAATTTCCCCTATATCGCCGTTTTCTCACACACCTCTCATACATTCCTCTATATCACTGTTTTTTTGCGCATGTCCCATGGCGTCCCCTATATGGCTGTGTTTTCTCGCACCTCTGATACATTCCCCTGTATCGCCGTGGTTTCGCGCACATCCCATAGTTTCCACTATATTGCCCTGTTTTTGCGCACCTCTCATGTCTTCGCCTATATCACGGTGTTTTCGCGCACCTCTCATAGCATCCCCTGTATTGCTGTGCCTTCACGCACCTCTCATAACTTCCCCTATATCGCCCTGTTTTCGCTCACCTCCCATACCTTCCCCAATATCGCTATGTTTTCGTGCACCTCTCCTACCTTCCCTTATATCGCTGTGTTTTCACGCACCTCTCATAACTTCTCCTATATCGCTGTATTTTTGCGCAGCTCCAATACCTTCCCCTATATTGCCGTGTTTTCATGCACATCTCATAATGTCCCCTATATCTCTGTGTATTTGCGCACCTGCCATAGCATCCCCTATATTGCTGTGACTTCGCGCACCTCTCATACCTTCCCCTATATCGCCCTGTCTTAGCACACTCCCATATCGTCGCCTATATCGCTGTATTTTCGCACACCTCTCATGGCTTCCCCAATATCGCCGTGTTTTCATGCACGTCTCATAACGTCCCCTATATCGCTGGTTTTTTTCGCACCTCTCATAACTTCCACTGTATCGCCCTGCTTTCGAGTACCTCCCATACCTTCCCCTATATCGCTGTGTTTCGTGTACCTCTCATACCTCCCCCTATATCGCTGTGTTTTCACGCACCTCTCATAACTTCCCCTATATCGCCCTGCTTTCGAACACCTCCCATACCTTCCCCTATATCGCTGTGTTTTCGTGTACCTCTCATACCTCCCACTATATCGCTGTGTTTTCACACACCTCTCATAACTTCTCCTATATTGCTGTATTTTTGCGCACCTCTCATAACTTCCCCTATATCGCCGTGTTTTTATGCACCTCTCATAACGTCCCCTATATCGCTGTGTATTCAAGCACCTCCCATTCCTTCCCGTGTATATCTCTGTGTTTTCGTGCACCTTTCATACCTTCCCCTATATCGCTGTGTTTTCGCACACCTCTCATATCTTCTCCTATATCACTGCGTTTTTGTACACCTCTCATACCTTCCCTAATATCGCTGCGTTTTCATGCACATCTCATCACGTCCCCTATATCGCTGTGTTTTCACGCACCTCTCATAACTTCTCCCACATCTCTGTGTTTTCATGCACCTCTCATAGCTTCCCCTATATCGCTGTCTTTTCGCGCACATCCCATAGATTGAGCTTTATCGCCGTGTTTTTGCTCACCTCTCATAGCTTCTCCTATATCGCCGTGTTTTCGCGCACCTCTCATGTCATCACCTAGATCGCTATGTTTTCGCTCCTCTCAATACTTCCCCTATATCGCTGTGTTTTCTAGCACATATCATACATTCTCCCGTATCGCCGTGTTTTCACACACCTCTCATAATTTCCCCTATATCGCCGTGTTCTCGCACAGCTATCATACCTTCCCCTATATCACTGTGTTTTCGCGTACGTCCCATTCCGTCCCCTATATCGCTGTGTTTTTGCGCACCTCTCATACCTTCCCCTACATCGCCCTGTTTTCGTGCACATCCTATAGCTTCCACTATATTGCCCTGTTTTCGTGCACCTCTCATGTATTCCACTACATCGCTGTGTTTTCACGCACCTCTCATACCTCCCCGTATATCGCCGTGTTTTTATGCACATCTCATACCGTCCACTATATTACTGTGTTTTCCCCGCACCTCCCATAGCATCCCCTATATCGGTGTGCCTTCGCGCACCTCTCATACTTTCCCCTATATCGCTGTGTTTTGTGTACCCCTCATACCTTCCCCAATATCGCCCTGTTTTCGCGCATCTCCTATACCTTCCCTTATATCGCTGCGTTTTCGTGCATCTCTCTTACCTTCCCGTATATCGCTGTGTTTTCATGCACATCTCATAACGTCCCCTATTTCGCTGTGTATTCGTGCACCTCCCATAACATTCTCTATATCGCTCTGCCTTCACACACCTCTCATACCTTCCCCTTTATCACCGTGTTTTCATGCACATCTCATAACGTCCCCTATATTGCTGGGTTTTCACGCACCTCTCATAACTTCCCCAATATCACCCTGTTTTCGCACTCCTTTCATACCTTCACCTATATCACTGTGTTTTCACGCACCTCTCATAACTTCCCCTATATCGCTGTGTTTTCGCACACCTCTCATGGTTTCCCGTCTATCGCCGTGCATTCATGCACATCTCATACCGTCCCGTATATCGCTGTGCTTTCGCGCACCTCTCATACTTTCCCCTATATCGCTGTGTTTTTGTGCACCCTTCATACCTTCCCCAATATTGCCCTGTTTTTGCGCATCTTCTATACCTTCCCTTATATCGCTGCGTTTTCGTGCACCTCTCATACCTTCCCTTATATCGCTGTGTTTTCATGCACATCTCATAACGTCCCCTATTTCGCTGTGTATTCGTGCACCTCCCATAACATTCTCTACATCGCTCTGCCTTCACACACCTCTCATACCTTCCCCTATATCACCGTGTTTTCATGCACATCTCATAACGTCCCCTATATTGCTGGGTTTTCATGCACCTCTCATAACTTCCCCTATATCACCCTTTTTTCGCACTCCTTTCATACCTTCACCTATATCACTGTGTTTTCACGCACCTCTCATAACTTCCCCTATATCGCTGTGTTTTCGCACACCTCTCATGGTTTCCCGTCTATCGCCGTGCATTCATGCACATCTCATACCGTCCCGTATATCGCTGTGCTTTCGCGCACCTCTCATACCTTCCCCTATATCGCTGTGTTTTTGTGCACCTCTCATACCTTCACTAATATCGTTGCATTTTCATGCACATCTCATCACGTCCCCTATATCGCTGTGCATTCACGCACCTCCCATATTATCCCCTATATCGCTGTGCCTTCGCGCACCTCTCAAACCTTCCCCTATATCGCCCTGTTTTCGTGCATCTCCCATTCCTTCCCCTATATCGCTGTGTTTTCGTGCACCTTTCATACCTTCCCCTATATCACTGTGTTTTCACACACCTCTCATAACTTCTACTATATCGCTGTGTTTTTGTGCGCCTCTCATACCTTCCCTAATATCGCTGCAGTTTCATGCACATCTCATCAAGTCCCCTATATCGCTGTGTATTCACGCACCTCCCATAGCATCCCCTATATCGCTGTGCCTTGCGCACCTCTCATACCTTCCTTTGTATCACCGTGTTTTTGCTCATCTCTCATAGATTCCCCTATATCGCCCTGTTTTCATGCACCTCCCATACCTTCCCCGATATCGTTGTGTTTTCGTGTTCTTCTCATACCTTCCCCTATATCGCCCTGTTTTCGCGCACCTCCCATACTTTCCCGATATCGCTGTGTTTTCGTACTCCTCTCATACCTTCCCCTAAATCGCTGTGTTTTCACGCACCTCTCTTAACTTCTCCTATATCGCTGTGTTTTTGCACACCTCTCATACCTTCCCCTATATCGTCGTGTTTTTACGCACATCTCATAACGTCCCCTATATCGCTGTGTTTTCTCGCACCTCTGATGGCTTCCCCGATATCGCCGTGTATTCATGCACATCTCATACCGTCCCCTATATCGCTGTATTTTCGCGCACCTCTCATACCTTCCCCTCTATCGCTGTGTTTTCACGCACCTCTCTTAACTTCTCCTATATCGCTGTGATTTGCAACACCTCTCATACCTTCCCCTATATCACTGTGTTTTCAGGCACCTCTCATGGCTTCCCCAATATCGCCGTGTATTCATGCACATCTCATACCGTCCCTTAAATCGTTGTGTTTTCGCGCACCTCCCATAGCTTCGCCTACATCGCTGTTTTCGCGCACATCCCATATCTTCACCTTGATCGCTGTGTTATTGCTCACCTCTCATAACTTACCCTATATCGCCGTGTTTTCGCGCACCTCGCATGTCTTAACTTATATCGCAATGTTTTCGCTCCTATCATTACTTCCCCTATATCGCTGTGTTTTCTCGCACCTCTGATACATTCTCCTGTATTGCCATGTTTTCGCGCACCTCTTACAATTTCCCCTATATCGCCGTTTTCTCACACACCTCTCATACATTCCTCTATATCACTGTTTTTTTTTGCGCATGTCCCATGGCGTCCCCTATATGGCTGTGTTTTCTCGCACCTCTGATACATTCCCCTGTATCGCCGTGGTTTCGTGCACATCCCATAGTTTCCACTATATTGCCCTGTTTTTGCGCACCTCTCATGTCTTCGCCTATATCACGGTGTTTTCGCGCACCTCTCATAGCATCCCCTGTATTGCTGTGCCTTCACGCACCTCTCATAACTTCCCCTATATCGCCCCTGTTTTCGCTCACCTCCCATACCTTCCCCAATATCGCTATGTTTTCGTGCACCTCTCCTACCTTCCCTTATATCGCTGTGTTTTCACGCACCTCTCATAACTTCTCCTATATCGCTGTATTTTTGCGCAGCTCCAATACCTTCCCCTATATTGCCGTGTTTTCATGCACATCTCATAATGTCCCCTATATCTCTGTGTATTTGCGCACCTGCCATAGCATCCCCTATATTGCTGTGACTTCGCGCACCTCTCATACCTTCCCCTATATCGCCCTGTCTTAGCACACTCCCATATCGTCGCCTATATCGCTGTATTTTCGCACACCTCTCATGGCTTCCCCAATATCGCCGTGTTTTCATGCACGTCTCATAACGTCCCCTATATCGCTGGTTTTTTTCGCACCTCTCATAACTTCCACTGTATCGCCCTGCTTTCGAGTACCTCCCATACCTTCCCCTATATCGCTGTGTTTCGTGTACCTCTCATACCTCCCCCTATATCGCTGTGTTTTCACGCACCTCTCATAACTTCCCCTATATCGCCCTGCTTTCGAACACCTCCCATACCTTCCCCTATATCGCTGTGTTTTCGTGTCCTCTCATACCTCCCACTATATCGCTGTGTTTTCACACACCTCTCATAACTTCTCCTATATTGCTGTATTTTTGCGCACCTCTCATAACTTCCCCTATATCGCCGTGTTTTTATGCACCTCTCATAACGTCCCCTATATCGCTGTGTATTCAAGCACCTCCCATTCCTTCCCGTGTATATCTCTGTGTTTTCGTGCACCTTTCATACCTTCCCCTATATCGCTGTGTTTTCGCACACCTCTCATATCTTCTCCTATATCACTGCGTTTTTGTACACCTCTCATACCTTCCCTAATATCGCTGCGTTTTCATGCACATCTCATCACGTCCCCTATATCGCTGTGTTTTCACGCACCTCTCATAACTTCTCCCACATCTCTGTGTTTTCATGCACCTCTCATAGCTTCCCCTATATCGCTGTCTTTTCGCGCACATCCCATAGATTGAGCTTTATCGCCGTGTTTTTGCTCACCTCTCATAGCTTCTCCTATATCGCCGTGTTTTCGCGCACCTCTCATGTCATCACCTAGATCGCTATGTTTTCGCTCCTCTCAATACTTCCCCTATATCGCTGTGTTTTCTAGCACATATCATACATTCTCCCGTATCGCCGTGTTTTCACACACCTCTCATAATTTCCCCTATATCGCCGTGTTCTCGCACAGCTATCATACCTTCCCCTATATCACTGTGTTTTCGCGTACGTCCCATTCCGTCCCCTATATCGCTGTGTTTTTGCGCACCTCTCATACCTTCCCCTACATCGCCCTGTTTTCGTGCACATCCTATAGCTTCCACTATATTGCCCTGTTTTCGTGCACCTCTCATGTATTCCACTACATCGCTGTGTTTTCACGCACCTCTCATACCTCCCCGTATATCGCCGTGTTTTTATGCACATCTCATACCGTCCACTATATTACTGTGTTTTCCCGCACCTCCCATAGCATCCCCTATATCGGTGTGCCTTCGCGCACCTCTCATACTTTCCCCTATATCGCTGTGTTTTTGTGTACCCCTCATACCTTCCCCAATATCGCCCTGTTTTCGCGCATCTCCTATACCTTCCCTTATATCGCTGCGTTTTCGTGCATCTCTCTTACCTTCCCGTATATCGCTGTGTTTTCATGCACATCTCATAACGTCCCCTATTTCGCTGTGTATTCGTGCACCTCCCATAACATTCTCTATATCGCTCTGCCTTCACACACCTCTCATACCTTCCCCTTTATCACCGTGTTTTCATGCACATCTCATAACGTCCCCTATATTGCTGGGTTTTCACGCACCTCTCATAACTTCCCCAATATCACCCTGTTTTCGCACTCCTTTCATACCTTCACCTATATCACTGTGTTTTCACGCACCTCTCATAACTTCCCCTATATCGCTGTGTTTTCGCACACCTCTCATGGTTTCCCGTCTATCGCCGTGCATTCATGCACATCTCATACCGTCCCGTATATCGCTGTGCTTTCGCGCACCTCTCATACTTTCCCCTATATCGCTGTGTTTTTGTGCACCTCTCATACCTTCACTAATATCGTTGCATTTTCATGCACATCTCATCACGTCCCCCATATCGCTGTGCATTCACGCACCTCCAATAGTATCCCCTATATCGCTGTGCATTCACGCACCTGCATAGTATCCCCTATATCGCTGTGCCTTCGCGCACCTCTCATACCTTCCCCTATATCGCCTGTTTTCGTGCATCTCCCATTCCTTCCCCTATATCACTGTGTTTTCACACACCTCTCATAACTTCTCCTATATCACTGTGTTTTTGTGCACCTCTCATACCTTCCCTAATATCGATGCGTTTTCATGCACATCTCATCACGTCCCCTATATCGCTGTGTATTCACGCACCTCCCATAGCATCCCCTATATCGCTGTGCCTTCGTGCACTTCTCATACCTTCCCCTATATCGCCGTGTTTTCATGCACATCTCATAACGTCCCCTATATTGCTGGGTTTTCACGCACCTCTCATAACTTCCCCTATATCTCCCTGTTTTTGCGCACCTCTCATAACTTCCCCTATATCGCTGTGTTTTCGCACACCTCTCATGGATTCTCGACTATCGCCGTGTATTCATGCACCTCTCATACCGTCCCCTATATCGATGTCTTTTCGCACACATCCCATAGATTCACCTTTATCGCTGTGATATTGCTCACCTCTCATAGCTTCGCCTGTATCGCCGGGTTTTAGCACACCTCTCATACCTTCCACTATATCGCCCTGTTTTCGCGCACCTCTCATGTCTTCCCCTATATCACTGTGTTTTTGCGCACCTTCCATAGCATCCCCTATATTGCTGTGCCTTCGCATACCTCTCATAACTTCATCTATATCACCCTGTTTTCGAGTACCTTCCATACCTTCCCCTATATCGCTGTGCCTTGCGCACCTTTCATACCTTGCCCTATATCACTGTCTTTTCGCGCACATCCCATAGATTCACCTTTATCACCGTGTTATTGCTCACCTCTCTAGCTTCCCCTACATCGCGGTGTTGTTGCGCACCTCTCATAACTTCCCCTATATCGCTGTATTGTTATGCACATCTCATAACGTCCCCTATATCGCTGTGTATTCGCGCACCTCTCATACCTTCCCCTATATCGCCCTGTTTCCCACGCAGCTCCCATGGCTTCGCCTACATCGCTGTGTTTTTGCGCACCTCTCATACCTTCCCTAATATCGCTGCGTTTTCATGCACATCTCATCACGTCCCCTATATCGCTGTGTATTCATGCACCTCCCATAGCATCCCCTATATCGCTGTGCCTTGCACACCTCTCATACTTTCCCCATATCGCTGTCTTTTCGCGCACATCCCATAGATTCACCTTTATCGCTGTGTTTTTGCTCACCTCTCATAGCTACCCCTGTATCGCCGTCTTTTTGCTCACCTCTCTTAACTTCTCCTGTATCGCCGCTTTTTCGTGCACCTCCCATACCTTCCCCTATATTGCTGTGTTTTCGCACACCTCTCATAACTTCTCCTATCTAGCTGTGTTTTTGTGCACCTCTCATACCTTCCCTAATACCGTTGCGTTTTCTTGCACATCTCATCACGTCCCCTATATCGCTGTGCATTCACGCACCACCCATAGCATCCCCTATATCGCTTTGCCTTCATGCACCTCTCATACCTTCCCCTATATCGCTGTGTTTTCTCGCACCTCTGATGGCTTCCCCGATATCGCCGTGTATTCATGCACATCTCATACCGTCCCCTATATTGCTATGTTTTCGCGCACCTCTCATACCTTCCCCTATATCGCTGTGTTTTCACGCACCTCTCTTAACTTCTCCTATATCGCTGCATTTTCGTGAACTTCTCATACCTTCCCCTATATCGCTGTGTTTTCATGCACATCTCATAACGTCCCCTATTTCCCTGTGTATTCGTGCACCTCCCATAACATTCCCTGTATCGCTCTGCCTTCACGCACCTCTCATAACTTCCCCTATATCGCCGTGTTTTCATGTACATCTCATAACGTCCCCTATATTGCTGGATTTTCACGCATCTCTCATAACTTCCCCTATATCGCCCTGTTTTCGCACTCCTCTCATACCTTCACCTATATCACTGTGTTTTCACGCACCTCTCATAGCTTCCCCTATATTTATGTGTTTTTCGCACACCTCTCATGGTTTCCCGTCTATCGCCGTGTATTCATGCACATCTCATACCGTCCCGTTTATCGCTGTGCTTTCGCGCACCTCTCATACCTTCCCCTATATCGCTGTGTTTTTGTGCACCTCTCATACCTTCACTAATATCGTTGCATTTTCATGCACATCTCATCACGTCCCCTATATCGCTGTGCATTCACGCACCTCCCATAGTATCCCCTATATCGCTGTGCTTTCACGCACCTCTCAAACCTTCCCCTATATCGCCCTGTTTTCGTGCATCTCCCATTCCTTCCCCTATATCGCTGTGTTTTCGTGCACCTTTCATACCTTCCCCTATATCACTGTGTTTTCACACACCTCTCATAACTTCTACTATATCGCTGTGTTTTTGTGCGCCTCTCATACCTTCCCTAATATCGCTGCAGTTTCATGCACATCTCATCACGTCCCCTATATCGCTGTGTATTCGCGCACCTCCCATAGCATCCCCTATATCGCTGTGCCTTGCGCATCTCTCACACCTTCCCCTGTATCACCGTGTTTTTGCTCATCTCTCATAGATTCCCCTATATCGCCCTGTTTTCATGCACCTCCCATACCTTCCCCGATATCGTTGTGTTTTCGTGCTCTTCTCATACCTTCCCCTATATCGCTGTGTTTTCAGGCACCTCTCATGGCTTCCCCAATATCGCCGTGTATTCATGCACATCTCATACTGTCCCCTATATCGCTGTGTTTTCGCGCACCTCCCATAGCTTCACCTACATCGCTGTTTTCACGCACATCCAATAGCTTCACCTTGATCGTTGTGTTATTGCTCACCTCTCATAGCTTACCCTATATCGTTGTGTTTTCACGCACCTCGCATGCCTTCACCTATATCGCTATGTTTTCGCTCCTATCATTACTTCCCCTATATCGCTGTGTTTTCTCGCACCTCTGATACATTCTCCTGTATTGCAATGTTTTCGCGCACCTCTTACAATTTCCCCTATATCGCCGTGTTCACGCACACCTCTCATACCTTCCCCTATATCACTGTTTTTTTGCGCATGTCCCATAGCTTCCCCTATATCACTGTGTTTTCGCGCTCCTCTCATAACTTCCCCAATATCGCCCTGTTATCACTCACATCGCTTAGCTTCCACAATATTGCCCTGTTTTCGCGCACCTCTCATGTCTTCCCCTATATAACTGTGTTTTCGCACACCTCCCATAGCAAACCCTATATTGCTGTGCCTTCGCAAACCTCTCATACCTTCCTCTATATCGTCTTGTTTTCGAGCACCTCCCATACCTTCCCCTTATCGCTGTGATTTCGTGTACCTCTCATATCTCCCCCTATATCGCTGTGTTTTCACGCACCTCTCATAGCGTCCCCTATATCGCTGTACATTCACATACCTCCCATCGCATCCCCTATATCGCTGTGACTTGCGCACCTCTCATAGCTTCCCCTATATTGCTGTCTTTTCGCGCACATCCCATAGATTCAGCTTTATCGCTGTGTTATTGATCTCCTCTCATAGCTTCCCCTGTATCGCCGTGTTTTTGCTCACCTCTCATGTCTTCACCTAGATCACTATGTTTTCGCTCCTCTCAATACTTCCCCTATATCGCTGTGTTTTCTCGCACAATTGATACATTCTCCCGTATCGCCATGTTTTCGCACACCTCTCATA
The DNA here is from genome assembly GCF_030028105.1 of Mobula birostris. Classification (NCBI taxonomy): domain Eukaryota; kingdom Metazoa; phylum Chordata; class Chondrichthyes; order Myliobatiformes; family Myliobatidae; genus Mobula; species Mobula birostris. The sequence continues at coordinate 180,450 of NW_027278390.1, read as the reverse complement.
CCTTCCCCTATATCGCTGTGTTTTTGTGCACCTCTCATACCTTCACTAATATCGTTGCATTTTCATGCACATCTCATCACGTCCCCTACATCGCTGTGCATTCACGCACCTCCCATAGTATCCCCTATATCGCTGTGCCTTCGCGCACCTCTCATACCTTCCCCTATATCGCCCTGTTTTCGTGCATCTCCCATTCCTTCCCCTATATCGCTGTGTTTTCGTGCACCTCTCCTACCTTCCCTTATATCGCTGTGTTTTCACGCACCTCTCATAACTTCTCCTATATCGCTGTATTTTTGCGCAGCTCCAATACCTTCCTCTATATTGCCGTGTTTTCATGCACATCTCATAATGTCCCCTATATCTCTGTGCATTCGCGCACCTCCCATAGCATCCCCTATATCGCTGTGACTTTGCGCACCTCTCATACCTTCCCCTATGTCGCCCTGTCTTCGCACACTCCCATAGCATCGCCTATATCGCTGTATTTTCGCACACCTCTCATTGCATCCCCAATATCGCCGTGTTTTCATGCACATCTCATAATGTCCCCTATATCTCTGTGTACTCATGCAACTCCCATAGCATCCCCTATATCGCTGTGCCTTCGTGCACCTCTCATACCTTCTCCTATATCGCTGTGTTTTCATGCTCGTCTCATAACGTCCCCTATATCGCTGGGTTTTCACGCGCCTCTCATAAATTCCACTATATCGCCCTGATTTCGAGCACCTCCCATACCTTCCCCTATATCGCTGGGTTTTCGTGTACCTCTCATACCTCCCCCTATATCGCTGTGTATTCACACACCTCTCATAACTTCCCCTATATCGCCCTGCTTTCGAGCACCTCCCATGCCTTCCCCTATATCGCTGTGTTTTCGTGTACCTCTCATACCTCCCCCTATATCGCTGTGTTTTCACACACCTCTCATAACTTCTCCTATATTGCTGTATTTTTGCGCACCTTTCATAACTTCCCCTATATCGCCGTGTTTTTATGCACATCTCATAACGTCCCCTATATCACTGTGTATTCGAGCACCTCCCATTCCTTCCCGTGTATATCTCTGTGTTTTCGTGCACCTTTCATACCTTCCCCTATATCGCTGTGTTTTCGCACACCTCTCATATCTTCTCCTATATCACTGTGTTTTTGTACACCTCTCATACCTTCCCTAATATCGCTGCGTTTTCATGCACATCTCATCACGTCCCCTATATCACTGTGTTTTCACTCACCTCTCATAGCTTCCCCTATATCGCTGTCTTTTCACGCACACCCCGTAGATTCAGCTTTATCGCCGTGTTTTTGCTCACCTCTCATAGCTTCTCCTATATCGCCGTGTTTTCGCGCACCTCTCATGTCATCACCTAGATCGCTATGTTTTCGCTCCTCCTAATACTTCCCCTATATCGCTGTGTTTTCTAGCACATCTCATACATTCTCCCGTATCGCCGTGTTTTCGCACACCTCTCATAATTTCCCCTATATCGCCGTGTTGTCACACACCTCTCATACCTTCCCCTATATCGCCGTTTTCGCGCACCTCCCATACCTTCCCCTATATCGCTGTGTTTTTGTGCACCTTTCATACCTTCCCCAATATCGCCCTGTTTTCGTGCATCTCCTATACCATCCCTTATATTGTTACGTTTTCGTGCACCTCTCATACCGTCCCGTATATTGCCCTGTTTTCGCGCTCCTCCTATACCTTCCCTTGTATCGCTGCATTTTCGTGCACCTCTCATACCTTCCCCTATATCGCTGTGTTTTCATGCACATCTCATAACGTCCCCTATTTCACTGTGTATTCGTGCACCTCCCATAACATTCTCTATATCGCTCTGCCTTCACACACCTCTCATACCTTTACCTATATCACTGTGTTTTCACGCACCTCTCATAACTTCCCCTATATCGCTGTGTTTTTGCACACCTCTCATGGATTCCCGTCTATCGCCGTGTATTCATGCACATCTCATACCGTCCCGTATATCGCTGTGCTTTCGCGCACCTCTCATACCTTCCCCTATATCGCTGTGTTTTTGTGCACCTCTCATACCTTCACTAATATCGTTGCATTTTCATGCACATCTCATCACATTCCCCATATCGCTGTGCATTCACGCACCTCCAATAGTATCCCGTATATCGCTGTGCATTCACGCACCTGCCATAGTATCTCCTATATCGCTGTACCTTCGCGCACCTCTCATACCTTCCCCTATATCGCCCTGTTTTCGTGCATCTCCCATTCCTTCCCCTATATCACTGTGTTTTCGTGCACCTTTCATACCTTCCACTATATCACTGTGTTTTCACACACCTCTCATAACTTCTCCTATATCGCTGTGTTTTTGTGCACCTCTCATACCTTCCCTAATATCGATGCGTTTTCATGCACATCTCATAACGTCCTCTATATTGCTGGGTTTTCACGCACCTCTCATAACTTCCCCTATATCACTGTGTTTTTGCGCACCTCCCATAGCATCCCCTATATCGCCGTGCCTTCGTGTACTTCTCATACCTTCCCCTATATCGCCCTTTTTTCATGCACATCTCATAACGTCCTCTATATTGCTGGGTTTTCACGCACCTCTCATAACTTCCCCTATATCGCTGTCTTTTTGCACACATCCCATAGATTCACCTTTATCGCTGTGTTATTGCTCACCTCTCATAGCTTCCCCTATATCACCATGTTTTTGCTCACCTCTCATAGATTCCCCTATATCGCCCTGTTTTCACGCACCTCCCATATCTTCCCCGATATCGCTGCGTTTTCGTGCTCTTCTCATACCTTCCCCTATATCACTGTGTTTTCACGCACCTCTCTTAACTTCACCTATATTGCTGTGTTTTTTTTACACCTCTCATACCTTCCCTTATATCGCTGTGTTTTCAGGCACCTCTCATGGCTTCCCCAATATCGCCGTGTATTCATGCACATCTCATACCGTCCCCTATATCGCTGTGTTTTCGCGCACCTCCCATAGCTTCGCCTATATTGCTGTTTTCGCGCAGATCCAATAGCTTCACCTTGATCGCTGTGCTATTGCTCACCTCTCATAGCTTACCCTATATCGTCGTGTTTTCACGCACCTCGCATGTCTTCACCTATATCGCTATGTTTTCGCTCCTATCATTACTTCCCCTATATCGCTGTCTTTTCTCGCACCTCTGATACATTCTCCTGTATTGCCATGTTTTCGCGCACCTCTTACAATTTCCCCTATATTGCCGTTTTCGCGCACCTCTCATACCTTCCCCTATATCACTGTGTTTTCGCACATCTCCCATAGCAAACCCTATATTGCTGTGCCTTCGCATACCTCTCATACCTTCCTCTATATCGCCTTGTTTTCGAGCACCTCCCATACCTTCCCCTTATCGCTGTGTTTTCGTGTACCTCTCATACCTCCCCCTATATCGCTGTGTTTTCACGCACCTCCCATAGCATCCCCTATATCGCTGTGCCTTGCGCACTTCTCATACCTTCCCCTATATCGCTGTCTTTTCGCGCACATCCCATAGATTCAGCTTTATTGCTGTGTTATTGCTCTCCTCTCATAGCTTCCCCTGTATTGCTGTGTTTTTGCTCACCTCTCATGTCTTCACCTAGATCGCTATTTTTTCGCTCCTCTCAATACTTCCCCTATATCGCTGTGTTTTCTCGCACATTCTCATACATTCTCATACATTCCCCTATATCGCCCTGTTTTCGTGCATCTCCCATTCCTTCCCCTATATCGCTGTGTTTTCGTGCACCTTTCATACTTTCCCCTATATCACTGTGTTTTCACACACCTCTCATAACTTCTACTATATCGCTGTTTTTTTGTGCACCTCTCATACCTTCCCTAATATCGCTGCATTTTCATGCACATCCAATCACGTCCCATATATCACTGTGTATTCACCCAGCTCCTATAGCATCCCCTATATCGCTGTGCCTTGCGCACCTCTCATACCTTCTGCTATATCGCTGTCTTTTTGCGTACATCCCATAGATTCACCTTTATCGCTGTGTTATTGCTCACCTCTCATAGCTTCCCCTGTATCACCATGTTTTTGCTCACCTCTCATAGATTCCCCTATATCGCCCTGTTTTCGTGCACCTCCCATACCTTCCCCGATATCGCTGTGTTTTTGTACACCTCTCATACCTTCCCCTATATCGCTGTGATTTCAGGCACCTCTCATGGCTTCCCCAATATCGCCGTGTATTCATGCACATCTCATACCGTCCCCTATATCGCTGTGTTTTCGCGCACCTCCCATTGCTTCGCGTACATTTCTGTTTTCGTGCACATCCCATAGCTTCACCTTGATCGCTGTGTTATTGCTCACCTCTCATAGCTTTCCCTATATCGTCATGTTTTCACGCACCTCGCATGTCTTCACCTATATCGCTATGTTTTCGCTACTATCATTACTTCCCCTATATCGCTGTGTTTTCTCGCACCTCTGATACGTTCTCCTGTATTGCCATGTTTTCGCGCACCTCTTACGATTTCCCCTATATCGCCATGTTCACGCACACCTCCCATACCTTCCCCTTATCGCTGTGTTTTCGTGTACCTCTCATACCTCCCCCTATATCGTTGTGTTTGCACGCACCTCTCATAAATTCTCCTATACTGCTGTGTTTTTGTGCACCTCTCATAACTTCCCTCATATAGCTGAGTTTTCATGCACATCTCATCACGTCCACTATATCGCTGTGTATTCACGCACCTCCCATAGCATCCCCTATATCGCTGTGTTTTCGCGCACCTCTCATAACTTCCCCTATATTGCCGTTTTCACGCACCTCCCATTTCTTCCCCTATATCGCTGTGCTTTCACACACCTCTCATAATTTCTCCTACATTGCTGTATTTTTGTGCACCTCTCATAACTTCCCCTATATCGCTGTGTTTTTGTGCACCTCTCATACCTTCCCCTATATCACTGTGTTTTCGCGCACGTCCCATAGCGTCCCCTATATCGCTGTGTTTTCGCGCACCTCTCATTCCTTCCCCTATATCGCCCTGTTTTCGAGCACATCCCATAGCTTCCACTATATTGCCCTGTTTTCGCGGAACTCTCATGTCTTCCCCTACATCACTGTGTTTTCTCGCACTTCTGATGCATTCTCATGTAACGCCAAGTTTTCACACACCTCTCATAATTTCTCCTATATTGCCGTGTTTTCGCGTACCTCTCATAGCTTCACCTATATCACCATGTTTTCATACACATCTCATACCGTCCCCTATATCACTGTGTTTTCGCGCACCTCCTATAGCAGCCCCAACATCGCTGTGCCTTCGTGCACCTCTCACGCCTTCCCCTATATCGCCCTGTTTTCGCGCACCTCCTATACTTTCCCCTATGTCGCTGTGTTTTCACGCATCTCTCATGGCTTCCTCAATGTCGCCGTGTATTCATGCACGTCTCATACCATCCCCTATATCACTGTGTTTTCGCGCACCTCCCATAGATTCGCCTACATCCCTGTTTTCGCACACCTCTCATATCTTCCCCTATATCGCTGTCTTTTCGCGCACATCCCATAGCTTCACCTTTATCGCTGTGTTAATGCTCAACTCTCATAGCTTCCCCTATATCGCCGTTTTTTCGCACACCTCGCATGTCTTCACCTATATCGCTATGTTTTCGCTCCAATCATTACTTCCCCTATATCGCTGTGTTTTCTCGCACCTCTGAAACATTCCCCTGTATCACAATGTTTTCGCACACCTCTTATAATTTCCCTAATATCGCCGTGTTCTCGCAAACTTCTCATGCCTTCCCCTATATCACTGTGTTTTTGCGCACGTCCCATAGCGTCCCCTATATCGCTGTGTTTTCTCGCACCTCTGATGCATTCCCCTGTATCGCCGTGTTTTTGGGCACATCCCATTGCTTCCACTATATTGCCCTGTTTTTGTGCACCTCTCATGTCTTCTCCAATATCACTGTGTTTTCATGCACCTCCCATAGCATCCCCTATATTGCTGTGCCTTCGTGCACCTATCTTACCTTCCCCTATATAGCCCTGTTTTCGCGCACCTCCCATACATTCCCCTATATCGCTGTGTTTTCGTGCACCTCTCATAACTTCTCCTATATCGCTGTATTTTTGTGCACCTCTCATAGCTTCCCCAATATAGCCGTGTTTTCATGCACATCTCTTAACGTCCCCTATATCGCTGTGTATTCGCGCACCTCCCATAAAGTCCCCTATATCGCTGTGTTTTCGCGCACCTCTCATTCCTTCCCCTATATCGCCCTGTTTTCGAGCACATCCCATAGCTTCCACTATATTGCCCTGTTTTCGCGGAACTCTCATGTCTTCCCCTACATCACTGTGTTTTCTCGCACTTCTGATGCATTCTCATGTAACGCCAAGTTTTCACGCACCTCTCATAATTTCTCCTATATTGCCGTGTTTTCGCGTACCTCTCATAGCTTCACCTATATCACCATGTTTTCATACACATCTCATACCGTCCCCTATATCACTGTGTTTTCGCGCACCTCCTATAGCAGCCCCAACATCGCTGTGCCTTCGTGCACCTCTCACGCCTTCCCCTATATCGCCCTGTTTTCGCGCACCTCCTATACTTTCCCCTATGTCGCTGTGTTTTCACGCATCTCTCATGGCTTCCTCAATGTCGCCGTGTATTCATGCACGTCTCATACCATCCCCTATATCACTGTGTTTTCGCGCACCTCCCATAGATTCGCCTACATCGCTGTTTTCGCACACCTCTCATATCTTCCCCTATATCGCTGTCTTTTCGCGCACATCCCATAGCTTCACCTTTATCGCTGTGTTAATGCTCAACTCTCATAGCTTCCCCTATATCGCCGTTTTTTCGCACACCTCGCATGTCTTCACCTATATCGCTATGTTTTCGCTCCAATCATTACTTCCCCTATATCGCTGTGTTTTCTCGCACCTCTGAAACATTCCCCTGTATCACAATGTTTTCGCACACCTCTTATAATTTCCCTAATATCGCCGTGTTCTCGCAAACTTCTCATGCCTTCCCCTATATCACTGTGTTTTTGCGCACGTCCCATAGCGTCCCCTATATCGCTGTGTTTTCTCGCACCTCTGATGCATTCCCCTGTATCGCCGTGTTTTTGGGCACATCCCATTGCTTCCACTATATTGCCCTGTTTTTGTGCACCTCTCATGTCTTCTCCAATATCACTGTGTTTTCATGCACCTCCCATAGCATCCCCTATATTGCTGTGCCTTCGTGCACCTATCTTACCTTCCCCTATATAGCCCTGTTTTCGCGCACCTCCCATACATTCCCCTATATCGCTGTGTTTTCGTGCACCTCTCATACCTCTCCCTATATCGCTGTGTTTTCACGCACCTCTCATAACTTCTCCTATATCGCTGTATTTTTGTGCACCTCTCATAGCTTCCCCAATATAGCCGTGTTTTCATGCACATCTCTTAAAGTCCCCTATATCGCTGTGTATTCGCGCACCTCCCATAGAGTCCCCTATATCGCTGTGTTTTCGCACACCTCTCATACCTTCCCCATATCGCCCTGTTTTCGCGCACATTCCTTAGCTTCCACTATATTGCCCTGTTTTCGCGCACCTCTCATGTCTTCCCCTACATAGCTGTATTTTCTCGCACTTCTGATGCATTCCCACGTAACGCCAAGTTTTCACGCACCTCTCATACTTTCCCCTATATCACTGTGTTTTCGCGTACCTCTCATAGCTTCCCATATATCACCGTGTTTTCATACACATCTCATACCGTCACCTATATCACTGTGTTTTCGCGCACCTCCCATAGCATCCCCTATATCGCTGTGTCTTCGTGCACCTCTCATACCTTCCGCTATATTGCCCTGTTTTCGCGCTCCTCCTATAATTTCCCCTATATCGCTGTGTTTTCACGCACCTCTTATGGCTTCCCCAATATCGCCGTGTATTCGTGCTCTTTTCATACCGTCCCCTATATCGCTGTGTTTTCGTGCACCTCTTATAATTTCCCCATATCGCCGTGTTCTCGCAGACCTCTCATACCTTCCCCTATATCACTGTGTTTTCGTGCAAGTTCCATAGCGTCCCCTATATCACTGTGTTATCTCGCACCTCTGATGCATTCCCCTGTATCTCCGTGTTGTCACGCACATCCCATAGCTTCCACTATATTGCCCTGTTTTTGCGCACCTCTCATGTCTTCCCCTATTTCACTGTGTTTTCGCGCACCTCCCATAGCATCTCCTATATTGCTGTGCCTTCGCGCACCTCTCATACCTTCCCATATATGGCCCTGTTTTCGCACACCTCCCATACGTTCCCCCATATCGCTGTGTTTTCGTGCACCTCTCATACCTCCCCCTATATCGCTGTGTTTTCACGCACCTCTCGTAACTTCTCCTATATCGCTGTATTTTTGTGCACCTCTCATGGCTTCCCCAATATCGTCGTGTTTTCGTGCACATCTCTTAACGTCCCCTAGATCGCTGGGTTTTCACGCACCTCTCATAACTTTGCTTATATCGCCCTGTTTTCGCACTCCTCTCATACATTCCCCTGTATCACTGTCTTTTCGCGCACATCCCATAGCTTCACCTTTATCGCTGTGTTATTGCTCACCTCTCATAGCTTCCCCTATATCGCCGTGTTTTTGCGCAGCTCTCATTTCTTCACCTAGATCGCTATGTTTTCGCTCTTCTCATTAATTCCCCTATATCGCTGTGTTTTCTCGCACATCTGATATATTCTCCCGTATCGCCGTGTTTTCGCGCACCTCTCATAATTTCGCCTATATCGCCGTGTTCTCGCACACCTCTCATACCATCCCCTATGTCACTCTGTTTTCGCGCACGTCCCATAGCTTCCACTACATTGCCCTGTTTTCGCGCACCTCTGATGCATTCCCCTATAACGCCAAGTTTTCGCGCACCTCTCCTATTTTCCCCTGTATCGCCGTGTTCTCGCGCAGCTCGCATACCTTCCCCTATATCACTGTGTTTACACGCACGTCCCATGGAGTCCCCTATATTGCTGTGTTTTCGCGTAGCTCTCATTTCTTCCCCGATATCTCCGTGTTTTCATGCACATCTCATACCATCCCCTATATCACTGTGCCTTCGCGCACCTCTCATACCTTCCCCTATATCGCTGTGTTTTCGTGCACCTCTCATACCTTCACACCTTCCCCTATATCACTGTGTTTTCACTCACCTCTCATAACTTCTCATATATCGCCGTGTTTTTGCGGACCTCTCATAATTTCCCCTATATAGCCATGTTCTTGCACACCTCTCATACCTTCCACGATATCACTGTGTTTTCGCGCACGTCCCATAGCATCCCCTGTATCGCTGTGTTTTCGGACACCTCTCATACCTTTCCCTGTATTGCCATGTTTTCACGCATATCCCATAGCTTCCACTATATAGCCCTGTTTTCGAGCACTTCTCATGTCTTCCCCTATATCACTGTGTTTTCACGCACCTCTCATAACTTCTCCTATATCGCTGTATTTTTGCGCACCTCTCATACTTTCCCCTATATCGCCGTGTTTTCAATCACATCTCATAACGTCCCCCATATTGCTGTGCATTCGCGCACCTCCCATAGAATCCCCTATATTGCTGTGCCTTCGCGCACATCTCATACCTTCCCCTATATCGTCCTGTTTTCGCGCACCTCCCATACCTTCCCTTTAAACGTTGTTTTTCGTGCACCTCTCATACCTTCCCCTATATTGCTGTGTTTTCGCGCATCTCTCATGGCTTCCCCAATATTGCCGTGTATTCATGCACATCTCATACCGTCCCTTATATCGCTGTGCCTTCGCGCACTTCCCATAGCTACGCCCACGTCGCTGTGTTTTCGTGCACCTCTCATACCTTCCCCTATATCGCTGTCTTTTTGCACACATCCCATAGCTTCATCTTTATTGCTGTGTTATTGCTCACTTCTCATAGCTTCCCCTATATCACTTTGTTTTCATGCACCTCTCATGTCTTCACCTATATCGCTATGTTTTCGCTGCTGTCATTACTTCCATTATATCGCTGTGTTTTCTCACATCTCTGATACTTTCCCCTGTATCGCCGTGTTGTCACGCACCTCTCATAATTTCCCCTACATGGCTGTATTCTCGCACACCTCTCATACCTTCCCCTATATCACTGTGTTTTCGCGCACGTCCCATAGCATCCACTACATTGCCCTGTTTTTGCGCACCTCTCATACCTTCCCGTATATCGCCCTGTTTTCGCACACCTCCCATTCCTTCCCGTGTATCGCTGTGTTTAAGTGCACCTCTCATACCTTCCCCTATATTGCCCTGTTTTCGCGAAGCTCCCATACCTTCCCTGATATCGCTGTGTTTTCGTGCACCTCTCATACCTTCCCCTATATCGCTGTCTTTTCGCGCACCTCTCATACCTTCCCCTACATCGCCCTGTTTTCGCACACATCCCATACCTTCCACTATATTGCCCTGTTTTTGCACACCTCTCATGCCTTCCCCTATATCGCCGTTTTCGCACACATCCCATAGCTTCCACTATATCGCTCTGTTTTCACTCGTCTCATAACGTCCCCTATATCGCTGTGTTTTCTTGCACCTCTGATGCATTCCCCTGTATCGCCGTGTTTTTGCGCACCTCTCATACTTTTCCCTATATAGCCGTGTTTTTGCGCATCTCTCATGGCATCCCCGATATCGCCGTGGTTCATGCATATTTCATACATTCCTCTATATCGCTGTGTTTTTGCGCAGCTCCCATAGCTTCCGCTACATCGCTGTGTTTTCGCGTACCTCTCATGCCTTCACCTATATCGCTGTCTTTTCGCACCCTGATATAGCTTCACCTTTATCGCTGTGTTTTTGCTCACCTCTCATAGCTTCCACTATATCGCCGTGTTTTCGCGCACCTCTCATGGAATCCCCAATATCGCCATGTGTTCATGCACATCTCATACCGTCCCCCATATCACTGTGTTTTCTCGCACCTCTGATGGCTTCCCCGATATCGCCGTTCATTCATGCACATCTCATACCGTTCCCCATATCGCTGTGTTTTCGCGCACCTCTCATACCTTCCCCTATATCGCCGTGTTTTTGCGCACCTCTCATAACTTACCCTATATCGCCGTGTAATTATGCACATCTCATAATGTCCTCTATATCGCTGCATATTTGTGCACCTCCCATAGCATCCCTTATATCGCTGCGCCTTCGCGCACCTCTCATACCTTCCCAAATATCGCCCTGTTTTCGCGCACCTCCCATTCCTTCACCTATATCGCTGTTTTCGTGCACCTCTCATACCTTCTCCTATATCGCTGTGCCTTCGCGCACCTCTCATACCTTCCCCTATATCGCCCTGTTTTCACACTCCTCTCATACCTTCCCCTATATCAATGTGTTTTCACGCACCTCTCATACCTTCCCCTATATCGCTGTGTTTTCGCACACCTCTCATGGCTTCCCGACTATCGCCGTGTATTCATGCACATCTCATAGCTTTCCCTATATCGCTGTGTTTTCGCGCACCTCTCATACCTTCCCCTATATCGATGTATTTTTGCGCACCTCTCATACCTTCCCCAATATCACCGTGGTTTCATGCACATCTCAGAACGTCCCCAATGTCGCTGGGTTTTCACGCACCTCTCATAACCTCTCCTATATCGCCCTGTTTTCGAGCTCCTCTCATACCTTCCCCTATATCGCTGTGTTTTCGCAAACCTCTCATGGCTTCCCGACTATCGCCGTGTATTGATGCACATCTCATACATTCCCCTATATCGCTGTGCTTTCGCGCACCTCCCATAGCTTCACCTACATCGCTGTTTTCGCGCACCTCTCATACCTTCCCCTATATCGATGTATTTTTGCGCATATCTCATATCTTCCCCATATTGATGTGTTTTCATGCACATCTCATAACGTCCCCTATATCGTTGTGTATTTGCGCACCGCCCATAGAATACCCTATATCACTGTGCATTCGCGCACCTCTCATTTATTCCCGTCTACCGCTGTGTTTTTGCACACCTCTCATACCTTCCCCAATATCACCGTGGTTTCATGCACATCTCATAACGTCCCCAATGTCGCTGGGTTTTCACGCACCTCTCATAACCTCCCCTATATCGCCCTGTTTTCGCGCTCCTCTCATATCTTCCCCTATATCGCTGTGTTTTCGTGCTCCTCTCCTACCCTCCCCTATATTACTGTGTTTTCACGTACCTCTCGTAAATTCTCCTATATCGTTGTGTTTTTGCACAACTCTCATACCTTCCCCTATATCGCTGTGTTTTCAGGCACCTCTCATGGCTTCCCCAATATCGCCGTGTATTCATGCACATCTCATACCGTCCCCTATATCGCTGTGTTTTGGCGCACCTCCCATAGCTTCGCCTACATCGCTGTGTTCGCGCACATCCCATAGCTTCACCTTGATCGCTGTGTTATTGCTCAGCTCTCATAGCTTACCCTATATTGCCGTGTTTTCGCGCACCTCGCATGTCTTCACCTATATCGCTATGTTTTCGCTCCTATCATTACTTCCCCTATATTGCTGTGTTTTCTCGCACCTCTGATACATTCTCCTGTATTGCCATGCCTTTGCGCACCTCTTACAATTTCCACTATATCGCCGTGTTCTCGCACACCTCTCATACCTTCCCCTATATCACTGTTTTTTTGTGCATGTCCCATAGCGTCCCCTATATCGCTGTGTTTTCTCGCGCCTCTGATACATTCCCCTGTATCGCCGTGGTTTCGCGCACATCCCTTAGGTTCCACTATATTGCCCTGTTTTTGTGCACCTCTCCTGTCTTCCCCCATATCACGGTGTTTTCGCGCACCTCTCATACCATCCCCTATATCGCTGTACCTTCGCGCACCTTTCATACCTTCCCCATATTGCCCTGTTTTCGCGCACCTTCCATACCTTCCCCTATATCGCTGTTTTTTCATGCACCTCTCATACCTCCCCCGTATTTCGCTGTGTTTTCACGCACATCTCATAACTTCTTCTAATTCGCTGTATTTTTGCGCAGTTCTTATACCTTCCCCTATATTGCCGTGTTTTCATGCATATCTCATAACGTCCCCTATATCGCTGTGTATTCGCGCACCTCCCATAGCATCCCTTGTATTGCTGTGCCTTCGCGCACCTCTCATACCTTCCCCTGTATCGCCCTGTTTTCGCGCACCTTCCATACCTTCCCCTATATCGCTGTTTTTTCATGCACCTCTCATACCTCCCCCTATATCGCTGAGTTTTCACGCTCCTCTCATAATTTCTCCTATATCGCCGTATTTTTGCGCACCTCTCATGGCTTCTCCAATATCGCCGTGTTTTCATGCACATCTCTTAACGTCCCATATATCGCTGTGTATTCGCGCACCTGCCATAGCATCCTCTACATCGCTGTGCCTTCGCGCACCTCTCATACCTTCCCCTATGTCGCCCTGATTTCGCACACTTCTCATACCATCCCCTATATCGCCGTATTTTTGCGCACCTCTCATGGCTTCCACAATATTGCCGTGTTTTCACGCACATCTCATAAAGTCCCCTATATCGCTGTGTATTCGCGCACCTCCCATAGCATCCCTTGTATTGCGGTGCCTTCGCGCACCTCTCATACCTTCCCCTATATCGCCCTGTTTTCGCGCACCTTCCATACCTTCCCCTATATCGCTGTTTTTTCATGCACCTCTCATACCTCCCCCTATATCGCTGAGTTTTCACGCTCCTCTCATAATTTCTCCTATATCGCCGTATTTTTGCGCACCTCTCATGGCTTCCACAATATCGCCGTGTTTTCACGCACATCTCATAACATCTCCTATATCTCTGTGTATTGACGCACCTCTCATAGCATCCCCTATATCGCTGTGCCTTGCGCACCTCTCATAGCTTCCCCTATATCGCTGTGCCTTGTGCACCTCTCATTGCTTCCCCTGCATCGCCGTGTTTTTTCTCACTTCTCATGTCTTCCCCTATATCGCTGTGTTTTCTCGCACCTCTGATACATTCTCCCATATCGCCGTGTTTTCATGCATATCTCATACCGTCTCCTATATCACTGTGTTTTCACGCACATCCCATACCATCCGTTATATCGCTGTGCCTTCCTGTACCTCTCATATCTTCCCCTATATCATTGTGTTTTCATGCACATCTCATACCTTCCCCTATATCGCTGACTTTTTGCGCACATCCCATAGATTCAGCTTTATCGCTGTGTTATTGCTCACCTCTCACAGCTTCCCCTGTATCTCTGTGTTTTTGCTCACCTCTCATGTCTTTACCTAGATCGCTATTTTTTCGCTCTTCTCAATACTTCTCCTCTATGGCTGTGTTTTCATGCACATCTCATAACGTCCCCTATATCGCTGTCTATTCGTGCACCTCCCATTCCTTACCGAATATATCTCTGTGTTTTTGTGCACCTTTCATACCTTCCCCTATATCGCTGTGTTTTCGCAGACCTCTCATAACTTCTCCTATATCGCAATGTTTTCGTGCACCTCTCATACCTTCCCCTATATCGATGTATTTTTGCGCACCTCTCATAACTTCTCCTATATCACTGTATTATTGTGCAGCTCTTATACCTTCCCTAATATCACCGTGTTTTCATGCACATCTCATAGCGTCCCCTATATCGCTGTGTATTCACGCACCTCCCATAGCATCCCTTATATTGCTTGCCTTCGTGCACCTCTCATACCTTCCCCTATATCGCCCTGTTTTCGCGAACCTTCCATACCTCCCCCAATATCGCCCTGTTTTCACACACCTCCCATTGTGTCCCCTATATCGCTGTATTTTTGCGCACCTCTCATGGCTTCCCCAATATCACCGTGTTTCCATGCACATCTCATAACGTCTCCTATATCTCTGTGTATTCACGCACCTCCCATAGCATCCCCTATATCGCTGTGCCTTCGCGCATCGCTCATACCTTCCCCTAAATCGATCTGTTTCCCGTGCACCTCCCATGGCTTCGCCTACATCGCTGTGTTTTTGCGCACATCTCATACCTTCCCCTATATCGCCGTTTTCGCGCACCTCTCATTTCTTCACCTATATCGCTGTGTTTCCGCTCCTCTCATTACTTCCCCTATATCTCTCTGTGTTCTCGCACTTCTGATACAGTTCCCTGTATCAACGTGTTTTCGCGCACCTCTCATAATTTCACCTATGCCGCCGTGTTCTCGCACACCTCTCATATCTTCCCCTATATCACTGTGTTTTCGCGCACGTCCAATAGCGTCCCCTATATCGTTCTGTTTTCACGCACCTCTCATGTCTTCCCCTATATCACTGTGTTTTCGTGCACCTCCCATACCATCCCCTATATTGCTGTGTTTCGAAAACGTCTCATACCTTTCCCTATATCACCCTGTTTTCGAGCACGTCCCATAACTTCCCCTATATCGCTGTGTTTTCGTTACCTCTCATACCTCCCCTTATATCGCTGTGTTTTCACGCACCTCTCATAACTTCCCCTGTATTGCTGTATTTCTGCGCACCTCTCATAACTTCCCCTATAATGCCGTGTTTTTATGCACATCTCATAACGTCCCCTATATCACTGTGTATTCGTGCACCTCCCATAGCATCCCCTATATCGCTGTGCCTTTGCGCACCTCTCATACCTTCCGCTATATCGCTCTGTTTTCGCGCACATCCCATACCTTCCACTATATTGCCCTGTTTCCGCGCAACTCACATGTCTTCCACTACATCGCTGTGTTTTCTGGCACCTCTGATGCATTCCCCTGTAACATCATGTTTCGCGCACCTCTGAACCTTTCCCCTAAATCGCCGTGTTTACGCGCACCTCTCATACGGCCCCCTATATCGCCATGTTTTTATGCACATCTCAATACCGTCTCCTATATAGCTGTGTTTTTGAGCACCTCCCATAGCATCCCCTATATCGCTGTGCCTTCGTGCACCTCTCATACCTTTCCCTATATCGCCCTGTTTTCGCGCACCTCCTATGCCTTCCCTTATGTCACTGCGTTTTCGTGCACCTTTCATACCTTCCCCTATATCGCTGTGTTTTCGCACACCTCTCATAACTTCTCCAATATCGCTGTGTTTTTGTGCACCTCTCATACATTCCCTAATATCACTGCGTTTTCATGCACCTCATCACGTCCCCTATATCGCTCTGTATTCACGCACCTCCCATACCATCCACTATATCGCTGTGCCTTGTGCACCTCTCATAACTTCCCCTATATCGCTGTCTTTTCGCGCACATCCCATAGATTCACCTTTATCGCTGTGTAATTGCTCACCTCTCATATATTCCCCTATATCGCTGTGTTTTTGCTCACTTCTCATAGCTTCCACTACATCGACATGTTTTCGCGCACCTCTCATACCTTCCCCTATATTGCCCTTTTTTCGCGCACCTTCCATACCTTCCACTATATCGCTGTGTTTTCACGTTCCTCTCATAATTTCTCCTATATCGCCGTATTTTTGCACACCTCTCATGACTTCCCCAATATCGCCGTGTTTTAATGCACATCTCTTAATGTCCTATATATCGCTGTGCCTTCGCGCACCTCTCATACCTTCCCCTACGTTGCCCTGTTTTCGCACACCTCCCATACCGTCCACTATATCGCTGAATTTTCGCACACCTCTCATGGCTTCCCCAATATCGCCTTATTTTCATGCACATCTCATAACGTCTCCTATATCTCTGTGTATTCACGCACCTCCCATAGCATCCCCTATATCGCTGTGCCTTCGCGCACCGCTCATACCTTCCTCTATATCGCCCTGTTTCCCGCGCACCTCCCATGGCTTCGCATACACCGCTGTGTTCTTGCGTACCTCTCATATCTTCCCCTATATCGCCCTGTTTTCGCGCACATCCCATAACTTCAACTTTATCGCTGTGTTATTCCTTACCACTCATAGCTTCCCCTATATCGCCGTGTTTTCGCGCACCTCTCATGTCTTCACCTATATCGCTATGTTTCCGCTCCTCTCATTACTTCCCTTATATCGCCTGTGTTCTCACACTTCTGATACTGTTCCCTGTATCAAGTGTTCGCTCAACTCTCATAATTTCACCTATATCGCCGTGTTCTCGCACACCTCTCATATCTTCCCCTATATCACTGTGTTTTTGCGCACGTCCCATAGATTCACCTTTATCGCTGTGTCATTGCTAACCTCTCATAGCTTCCCCTGTATCGCTGTGTTTTTGCGCACCTCTCATAGCTTCCCCCATATCGCTATGTTTTCGCGCACCTCTCATGTCTTCACCTAGATCGCTATGTTTTCGATCCTCGCAATACTTCCCCTATATCGTTGTGTTTTCTCACACGTCTGATACATTCTCCCGTATCGCCGTGTTTTCGCGCACCTATCATAATTTCCCCTATATCGTCGTGTTCTCGCACATCTCTCATACCTTCCCCTATATCACTGTGTATTTGCGCACGTCCCATGGAGTCCCCTATATCGCTGTGCTTTCGCGCAGCTCTCTTACCTTCCCCTACATCGCCCTGTTTTTGCGCACATCCCATAGCTTCCACTATATTGCCGTTTTCGCGCACCTCTAATTTCTTCCCCTACATCGCTGTCTTTTCTCGCACCTCTGATGCATTCGCCTGTAACGCCAAGTTTTCGCGCACCTCTCATACTTTCCCCTATATCGCCGTGTTTACGCGCACCTCTCATAGCTTCCCATATATCCCCGTGTTTTCATACACATCTCATACCGTCCCCTATATCACTGTGTTTTCGCGCACCTCCCATAGCATCCCCTATATCGCTGTGCGTTCGTACATCTCTCATACCTTTCCAAATATCGCCGTGTTTTCATGCACATCTCATAACGTCCCCTATATCGCCGTATTTTTGCTCACCTCTCATAACTTCCTCTATATCGCCCTGTTTTCGCGCACCTCTCATAACTTCCCCTATATAGCTGTGTTTTCGCACAACTCTCCTGGTTTCCCGACTATCGCCGTGTATTCATGTACATCTCGTACCGTCCCCTATATCGCTGTGTTTTCACACACCTCTCATACCGTCCCCTATATCGCTGTGTTTTCACACACCTCTCATACCTTTCCCTATATCGCTGTCTTTCGCGCACATCGCATAGATTCACATTTATCGCTGTGTTATTGCTCACCTCTCATAGCTTCCCCTACATCGCCGTGTTTTTGCGCACCTCTCATAACTTCCCCTATATCGCCGTATTGTTATGCACATCTCATAACGTCCCCTATATCGCTGTGTATTCGCGCACCTCCCATAACATCCCCTATTTCGCTGTGCCTTCGCG
Organism: Mobula birostris; assembly: GCF_030028105.1. Taxonomy (NCBI): domain Eukaryota; kingdom Metazoa; phylum Chordata; class Chondrichthyes; order Myliobatiformes; family Myliobatidae; genus Mobula; species Mobula birostris. The sequence continues at coordinate 162,105 of NW_027278390.1, read as the reverse complement.
CACCTCTCATATCTTCCGCTATATCGCCCTGTTTTCGTGCTCCTCGCATTCATTCACCTATATCGCCCTGTTTTCGCGCACCTCCCATTCTTTCACCTATATCGCTGTTTTCGTGCACCTCTCATACCTTCCCTATATCGCTGTGTTTTCACACACCTCTCATAACTTCTCCTATATCGCTGTTTTTTTGTGCACCTCTCATAACTTCCCTAATATCGCTGCGTTTTCATGCACATCTCATCACGTCCCCTATATCGCTGTGTATTCATGCACCTGCCATAGCATCCCCTATATCGCTGTTCCTTGCGCCCCTTCATTCCTTCCCCTAAATTGCTGTCTTTTTGCGCACATCCCATAGATTCACTATCGCTGTGTTATTGCTCACCTCTCATAGCTTCCCCTGTATCGCCGTGTTTTTGCTCACCTCTCATAGCTTCCCCTATATCGCCGTGTTTTCGCGCACCTCTCATGTCTTCCCTTATATCACTGTTTTCGCGCACCTTCCATAGCATCCCTTATATTGCTGTGCCTTCACATACCTCTCATAACTTCATCTATATCACCCTGTTTTCGAGCACCTTCCATACCTTCCCCTATATCGCTGTGTTTTCATGCACCTCTCATACCTCCCCCTATATCGCTGTGCCTTGTGCACCTCTCATACCTCCCCCTATATCGCTGTGCCTTGCGCACCTCTCATACCTTCCCCTATATCGCTGTTCCTTGCGCCCCTTCATTCCTTCCCCTAAATTGCTGTCTTTTTGCGCACATCCCATAGATTCACCTTTATTGCTGTGTTATTGCACATCTCTCATAGCTTCCCCCGTATCGCCGTGTTTTTGCGCACCTCTCATAACTTCCCCTATATCGCCGTGTTGTTATGCACATCTCATAACGTCCCCTATATCGCTGTGTATTCGCGCACCTCCCATAGCATCCCCTATATCGCTGTGTTTTCTCGCACATTTGATACATTCTCCCATATCGTCGTGTTTTCGCCCACCTCCCATAATTTCCCCTATATCGCCGTGTTTTCGCGCACCTCTCATAATTTCCCCTATATCGCCGTGTTCTCGCACATCTCTCATACCTTCCCCTATATCACTGTGTTTTCGTGCACATCCCATAGCTTCCATTATATTGCCCTATTTTTGTGCACCTCTCATGTCTTCCCCTATATCACTGTGTTTTCGTGCACCTCCCGTGGCATCGCCTATATTGCTGTGCTTTCGTGCACCTCTCATACCTTCCCCTATATCGCCATGTTTTCGTGCACCTCTCCTACCTCCCCCAATATCGCTGTGTTTTCATGCCCCTCTCATAACTTCTCCTATATCGGTGTCTTTTCACACACCTCTCATGGCTTCCCCAATATCGCCATATTTTCATGCACATCTCATAATGTCCCCTATATCGCTGTGTATTCACGCTCCTCCCATAGAATCCCCTATATCGCTGTTTCTTCGTGCACCTCTCATACCTTCCCCAATATCGCCCTGTTTTCACACACCTCCCATTGTGTCCCCTATATCGCTGTATTTTCGCACACCTCTCATGGCTTCCCCAATATCACCGTGTTTTCATGCACATCTCATAACGTCTCCTATATCTCTGTGTATTCACGCACCTCCCATAGCATCCCCTATATCGCTGTGCCTTCGCGCATCGCTCATACCTTCCCCTATATGGCCCTGTTTCCCGTGCACCTCCCATGGCTTCGCCTACATCGCTGTGTTTTTCCGCACATCTCATACCTTCCCCTATATCGCCGTGTTTTCGCGCACCTCTCATTTCTTCACCAATATCGCTGTGTTTCCGCTCCTCTCATTACTTCCCCTATATCGCTCTGTGTTCTCGCACTTCTGATACAGTTCCCTGTATCAACGTGTTTTCGAGCAACTCTCATAATTTCACCAATATCGCCGTGTTCTCGCACACCTCACATATCTTCCCCTATATCACTGTGTTTTCGCGCACGTCCAATAGCGTCCCCTATATCGCTCTGTTTTCACGCACCTCTCATGTCTTCCCCATATCACTGTGTTTTCGTGCACCTCCCATACCATCCCCTATATTGCTCTGTTTCGCACACGTCTCATACCTTTCCCTATATCGCCCTGTTTTCGAGCACCTCCCATGACTTCCCCTATATCGCTGTGTTTTCGTTACCTCTCATACCTCCTCTTATATCGCTGTGTTTTCACGCACCTCTCATAACTTCCCCTGTATTGCTGTATTTTTGCGCACCTCTCATAACCTCACCAATATTGCCGTGTTTTTATGCACATCTCATAACGTCCCCAATATCACTGTGTATTCGTGCACCTCCCATAGCATCCCCTATATCGCTGTGCCTTCGCGCACCTCTCATACCTTCCCCTATATCGCCCTGTTTTCGCGCACATCCCATACCTTCCACTATATTGCCCTGTTTCCACGCACCTCACATGTCTTCCACTACATCGCTGTGTTTTCTGGCACCTCTGATGCATTCCCCTGTAACACCAAGTTTCGCGCACCTCTGATACTTGCCCCTAAATCGCCGTGTTTACGCGCACCTCTCATACCTCCCCCTATATCGCCATGTTTTATGCACATCTCAATACCGTCTCCTATATAGCTGTGTTTTTGCGCACCTCCCATAGCACCCCCAATATCGCTGTGCCTTCGTGCACCTCTCATACCGTCCCCTATATCGCCCTGTTTTCGCGCACCTCCTATACCTTCCCTTATGTCACTGCGTTTTCGTGCACCTTTCATACCTTCCCCTATATCGCTGTGTTTTCGCACACCTCTCATAACTTCTCCAATATCGCTGTGTTTTTGTGCACCTCTCATACCTTCCCTAATATCACTGCGTTTTCATGCACGTCTCATCACGTCCCATATATCGCTGTGTATTCACGCACGTCCCATAGCATCCCCTATATCGCTGTGCTTTGCGCACCTCTCATAACTTCCCCTATATCGCTGTCTTTTCGCGCACATCCCATAGATTCACCTTTATCGCTGTGTTATTGCTCACCTCTCATAGATTCCCCTATATCGCTGTGTTTTTGCTCACTTCTCAAAGCTTCCACTACATCGACATGTCTTCGCGCACCTCTCATGTCTTCACCTAGATCGCTATGTTTTCGATCCTCTAAATACTTCCCTTATATCACTGTGTTTTCTCGCACATCTGATACATTCTCCCGTATCGCCGTGTTTTCGCACACCTCTCATAATGTCCCTTATATCGCCGTGTTCTCGCACACCTCTCATAACTTCCCCTATATCACTGTGTTTTCGCGCACGTCCCTTTGTGTCCCCTATGTCGCTGTGTTTTCGCGCACCTCTCATAGCTCCCCTATATCGCCCTGTTTTCGTGCACATCCCATACCTTCCACTATATTGCCCTGCTTTCGCGCACCTCACATGTATTCCACGACATAGCTGTGTTTTCTGGCACCTCTGATGCATTCCCCTGTAACGCCAAATTTTCGCGCACCTCTCATACTTTCCCCTATATCGCCGTGTTTACGCGCACCTCTCATACCTCCCCCTATATCGCCATGTTTTTATGCACAACTCATACCGTCTCCTATATCGCTGTGTTTTCGTGCACCTCCCATACCATCCCCTATATCGCTGTGCCTTCGTGCACCTCTCATACCTTCCCCTATATCGCTGTGTTTTTGCACACCTCTCATACCTTCCCCTATATCGCTGTGTTTTCAGGCACCTCTCATGGCTTCCCCAATATCGCCGTGTATTCATGCACATCTCATACTGTCCCCTATATCGCTGTGTTTTGGCGCACCTCCCGTAGATTCATCTACATCGCTGTTTTCGCGCACATCCCATAGCTTCACCTTGATCGCTGTGTTATTGCTCACCTCTCATAGCTTACCCTATATCGCCGTTTTTTCGCGCACCTCGCATGTCTTCACCTATATCGCTATGTTTTTGCTCCTATCATTAATTCCCCTATATCGCTGTGTTTTCTCGCATCTCTGATACATTCTCCTGTATTGCCCTGTTTTTGCGCACCTCTCATGTCTTCCCCTATATCACGGTGTTTTCGTGCACCTCTCATAGCATCCCCTATATCGCTGTGCCTTCGCGCACTTCTCATAACTTCCCCTACATCGCCCTGTTTTCGCGCACCTCCCATACCTTCCCCAATATCGCTGTTTTTTCATGCACCTCTCATAACCACCCTTATATCGCTGTGTTTTCACGCACTTCCCATAACTTCTCCTAATTCGCTGTATTTTTGCGCAGTTCTTATACCTTCCCCTATATTGCCGTGTTTTCATGCACATCTCATAACGTCCCCTATATCGCTGTGTATTCGCGCACCTCCCATAGCATCCCTTGTATTGCTGTGCCTTTGCGCACCTCTCATACCTTCCCCTATATCGCCTCGTTTTCATGCACCCCTCATACCTCCCTCTATATCGCTGAGTTTTCACGCTCCTCTCATAATTTCTCCTATATCGCCGTATTTTTGCGCACCTCTCATGGCTTCCACAATATCGCCGTGTTTTCATGCACATCTCATAACGGCTCCTATATCTCTGAGTATTCACGCACCTCCCATAGCATCCCCTATATGGCTGTGCCTTCGCGCACCGCTCATACCTTCCCCTATATCGCCCTGTTTCCCGCCTACCTCCCATGGCTTCGCATACATCGCTGTGTTTTTGCGCACCTCTCCTACCTTCCCCTATATCGCCGTTTTCGCTCACATCCCATAAATTCAACTTTATCGCTGTGTTATTGCTTACCTCACATAGCTTCCCCTATATCGCCGTGTTTTCGTACACCTCTCATGTCTTCACCTATATCGCTGTGTTTCCGCTCCTCTCATTACTTCCCCTATATCTCTCTGTGTTCTCGCACTTCTGATACAGTTCCCTGTATCAACGTGTTTTCGCGCACGTCTTATAATTTCACTTATATCGCCGTGTTCTCGCACACCTCTCATATCTTCCCCTATATCACTGTGTTTTCGCGCACGTCCAATAGCGTCCCCTATATCGCTGTGTTTTCATGCAAATCTCATGTCTTCCCCTATATCACTGTGCTTTCGTCCACCTCCCATACCGTCCCCTATATTGCTGTGCCTTCGCACACCTCTCATATCTTTCCCTATATCGCCCTGTTTTCGAGCACCTCCCATACCTTCCCCTATATCGCTGTGTTTTCGTGTACCTCTCATACCTCCCCCTATATCGCTGTGTTTTCACGCACCACCCATAACTTCTCCTATATTGATGTATTTTTGCGCACCTCTCATAACTTCCCCTATATCGCCGTGTTTTTATGCACATCTCATAACGTCCCCTATATCGCTGTGTATTCGCGCACCTCCCATAGCATCCCCTATATCGCTATGCCTTCGCGCACCTCTCATACCTTCCCCTATATCGCCCTGTTTTCGCGCACCTCCGATTCCTTCCCCTATATCGCTGTGTTTTCACACACCTCTCATAACTTCTCCTGTATCACTGAGTTTTTGTGCACCTGTCATATCTTCCCTAATATCGCTGAGTTTACATACACCTCTCATAATTTCCCCAATATCGCTGTGTATTCGCGTACCTCTCATAGCATCCCCTATATCGCTGTGCCTTGCGCACCTCTCATAGCTTCCCCTATATCGCTGTGCCTTGCGCACCTCTCATAGCTTCCCCTATATCGCTGTCTTTTCGCGCACATCCCATAGATTCAGCTTTATCACTGCGTTAATCCTCACCCCTCATAGCTTCCCCTGTATCGCCGTGTTTTTGCTCACCTGTCATTTCTTCACCTGGATCGCTATGTTTTCGCTCCTCTCAATACTTCCCCTATATGGCTGTGTTTTCATGCACATCGCATCACGTCCCATATATCGCTGTGTATTCACGCACCTCTCATAGCATCCCCTATATTGCTGTGCCTTCGCACCTCTCATACCTTCCCCAATATCGCTGTGTTTTCGTGCACCCCTCATACCTTCCCTGATATCGCTGTATTTTTCACGCACCTCTCATAACTTCTCCTATATCACTGTATTTTTGTGCAGCTCTTATACCTTCCCCTATATTGCCGTATTTTCATACACATCTCATAGCGTCCCCTATATCGCTGTGTATTCACGCACCTCCCATAGCATCCCTTATATTGCTGTGCCTTCGCGCACCTCTCATACCTTCCCCTATATCGCCCTGTTTACGCGCACCTTCCATACCTTCCCGTATATCGCTGTGTTTTCACGCACCTCTCATAATTTCTCCTCTTTCGCCGTATTTTTGCGCACCTCTCATGGCTTCCCCAATATCGCCACGTTTTCACGCACATCTCTTAACGTCCCATATATCGCTGTGTATTTGCGCAACTGCCATAGCATCCCCTATATCGCTGTGCCTTCGCGCACGTCTCATACCTTCCCCTATGTCGCCCTGTTTTCGCACACCTCCCATACCGTTCCCTATATCGCTGTATTTTCGCACACCTCTCATGGCTTCCCCAATATCACTGTTTTTTAATGCACATCTCATAACGTCTCCTATATCTCTGTGTATTCACGCACCTCCCATAGCATCCCCTATATCGCTGTGCCTTCGCGCTTCGCTCATACCTTCCCTTATATCGCCCTGTTTCCCGTGCACCTCCCATGGCTTCGCCTACATCGCTGTGTTTTTCCGCACATCTCATACCTTCCCCTATATCGCCGTGTTTTCGCGCACCTCTCATTTCTTCACCTATATCGCTGTGTTTCCGCTCCTCTCATTACTTCCCCTATATCGCTCTGTGTTCTCGCACTTCTGATACAGTTCCCTGTATCAACGTGTTTTCGCGCAACTCTCATATCTTCCCCTATATCACTGTGTTTTCGCGCACGTCCAATAGTGTCCCCTATATCGCTCTGTTTTCACGCACCTCTCATGTCTTCCCCTATATCACTGTGTTTTCGTGTACCTCTCATACCTCCCCTTATATCGCTGTGTTTTCATGCACCTCCCATACCTTCCCCAATATCGCTGAGTTTTCGTGCACCTCTCATAGCCACCCTTATATCGCTGTGTTTTCACGCACCTCTCATAACTTCTCCTATATCACTGTATTTTTGCGCAGCTCTTATGCCTTCCCCTATATTGCCGTTTTTTCATGCACATCTCATAACGTCCCCTATATCGCTCTGTATTTGCGCACCTCACATAGCATCCATTGTATTGCTGTGCCTTCGCGCACCTCTCATACCTTCCCCTATATCGCCCTGTTTTCGCGCATCTTCCATACCTTCCACTATATCGCTGTGTTTTCACGCACCTCTCATAATTTCTCCTATATCGCCGTATTTTTGCACACCTCTCATGACTTCCCCAATATTGCCGTGTTTTAATGCACATCTCTTAACGTCCCATATATCGCTGTGTATTCGCGCACCTGCCATAGCATCCCCTATATCATTTTGCCTTCGTGCACCTCTCATGCCTTCCCCTACGTCGCCCTGTTTTCGCACTCCTCCCATACCGACCCCTATATCGCTGTATTTTCGCACACCTCTCATGGCTCCCCAATATCGCCGTATTTTCATGCACATCTCATAACGTCTCCTATATGTCTGTGTATTCACGCACCGCCCATAGCATCCTCTATATCGCTGTGCCTTCGCGCACCGCTCATACCTTCCTCTATATCGCCCTGTTTTCGCGCACATCCCATAACTTCAACTTTATCGCTGTGTTATTGCTTACCACTCATAGCTTCCCCTATATCGCCGTGTTTTCGCGCACCTCTGATACATTCCCCTGTATCGCCGTGGTTTCGCGCACATCCCATAGGTTCCACTATATTGCCCTGTTTTTGCGCACCTCTCATGTCTTCCCCATATATCACGGTGTTTTCACGCACCTCTCATAGCATCCCCTATATCGCCCTGTTTTCGTGCACATCCCATAGCTTCCACTATATCGCCCTGTTTTCGCGCACCTCCCATACCTTCCCCAATATCGCTGTGTTTTCGTGCACCTCTCATAGCTACCATTATATCGCTGTGTTTTCACGCACCTCTCATAACTTCTCTTATATCACTGTATTTTTGCGCAGCTCTTATACCTTCCCCTATATTGCCGTGTTTTCATGCACATCTCATAACGTCCCCTATATCGCTGTGTATTCGCGCACATCCCATAGCATCCCTTATATTGCTCTGCCTTCGCGTACCTCTCATACCTTCCCCTATATCGCCCTGTTTTCGCGCACCTTCCATACCTTCCCCTATATCGCTGTGTTTTCATGCACCTCTCATACCTCGCCCTATATCGCTGTGTTTTCACACACCTGTCATAACTTCTCCTATATCGCTGTGTTTTTGTGCACCTCTCATACCTTCCCTAATATCACTGCGTTTTCATGCACATCTCATCACGTCCCCTATATTTCTGTGTTTTCGTGCACCTCTCATACCTCCCCCTATATCGCTGTGCCTTGCGCACCTCTCATACCTTCCCCTATATCGCCCTGTTTTCGCGCACCTTCCATACCTTCCCCTATATCGCTGTGTTTTCATGCACCTCTCATACCTCCCCCTATATCGCTGTGTTTTCACACACCTCTCATAACTTCTCCTATATCGCTGTGTTTTTGTGCACCTCTCATACCTTCCCTAATATCACTACGTTTTCATGCACATCTCATCACGTCCCATATATTTCTGTGTTTTCGTGCACCTCTCATACCTCCCCCTATATCGCTGTGCCTTGCACACCTCTCATAACTTCCCCTATATCACTGTGTTTTCGCGCACGTCCCATTGTGTCCCCTATGTCGCTGTGTTTTCGCGCACCTCTCATAGCTTCCCCTATATCGCCCTGTTTTCGTGCACATCCCATAGCTTCCACTATATTGCCGTGCTTTCGCGCACCTCACATGTATTCCACGACATAGCTGTGTTTTCTGGCACCTCTGATGCATTCCCCTGTAACGCCAAATTTTCGCGCACCTCTCATACTTTCCCCTATATCGCCGTGTTTACGCGCACCTCTCATACCTCCCCCTATATCGCCATGTTTTTATGTACAACTCATACCGTCTCCTATATCGCTGTGTTTTCGCGCACCTCCCATAGCATCCCCTATATCGCTGTGCTTTGCGCACCTCTCATAACTTCCCCTATATCGCTGTCTTTTCGCGCACATCCCATAGATTCACCTTTATCGCTGTGTTATTGCTCACCTCTCATAGATTCCCCTATATCGCTGTGTTTTTGCTCACTTCTCAAAGCTTCCACTACATCGACATGTTTTCGCGCACCTCTCATGTCTTCACCTAGATCGCTATGTTTTCGATCCTCTAAATACTTCCCTTATATCGCTGTGTTTTCTCGCACATCTGATACATTCTCCCGTATCGCCGTGTTTTCGCACACCTCTCATAATGTCCCTTATATCGCCGTGTTCTCGCACACCTCTCATAACTTCCCCTATATCACTGTGTTTTCGCGCACGTCCCTTTGTGTCCCCTATGTCGCTGTGTTTTCGCGCACCTCTCATAGCTTCCCCTATATCGCCCTGCTTTCGTGCACATCCCATACCTTCCACTATATTGCCCTGCTTTCGCGCACCTCACATGTATTCCACGACATAGCTGTGTTTTCTGGCACCTCTGATGCATTCCCCTGTAACGCCAAATTTTCGCGTACCTCTCATACTTTCCCCTATATCGCCGTGTTTACGCGCACCTCTCATACCTCCCCCTATATCGCCATGCTTTTATGCACAACTCATACCGTCTCCTATATCGCTGTGTTTTCGCGCACCTCCCATAGCATCCCCTATATCGCTGTGCCTTCGTGCACATCTCATACCTTCCCCTATATTGCTGTGTTTTTGCACACCTCTCATACCTTCCCCTATATCGCTGTGTTTTCAGGCACCTCTCATGGCTTCCCCAATATCGCCGTGTATTCATGCACATCTCATACTGTCCCCTATATCGCTGTGTTTTGGCGCACCTCCCGTAGATTCATCTACATCGCTGTTTTCGCGCACATCCCATAGCTTCACCTTGATCGCTGTGTTATTGCTCACCTCTCATAGCTTACCCTATATCGCCGTTTTTTCGCGCACCTCGCATGTCTTCACCTATATCGCTATGTTTTTGCTCCTATCATTAATTCCCCTATATCGCTGTGTTTTCTCGCATCTCTGATACATTCTCCTGTATTGCCCTGTTTTTGCGCACCTCTCATGTCTTCCCCTATATCACGGTGTTTTCGTGCACCTCTCATAGCATCCCCTATATCGCTGTGCCTTCGCGCACTTCTCATAACTTCCCCTACATCGCCCTGTTTTCGCGCACCTCCCATACCTTCCCCAATATCGCTGTTTTTTCATGCACCTCTCATAACCACCCTTATATCGCCGTGTTTTCACGCACTTCTCATAACTTCTCCTAATTTGCTGTATTTTTGCGCAGTTCTTATACCTTCCCCTATATTGCCGTGTTTTCATGCACATCTCATAACGTCCCCTATATCGCTGTGTATTCGCGCACCTCCCATAGCATCCCTTGTATTGCTGTGCCTTCGCGCACCTCTCATACCTTCCCCTATATCGCCTCGTTTTTGCGCACCTTCCATACCTTCCCCATATCGCCTCGTTTTCATGCACCCCTCATACCTCCCTCTATATCGCTGAGTTTTCACGCTCCTCTCATAATTTCTCCTATATCGCCGTATTTTTGCGCACCTCTCATCGCTTCCACAATATCGCCGTGTTTTCATGCACATCTCATAACGGCTCCTATATCTCTGAGTATTCACGCACCTCCCATAGCATCCCCTATATGGCTGTGCCTTCGCGCACCGCTCATACCTTCCCCTATATCGCCCTGTTTCCCGCCTACCTCCCATGTCTTCGCATACATCGCTGTGTTTTTGCGCACCTCTCCTACCTTCCCCTATATCGCCCTGTTTTCGCGCACATCCCATAAATTCAACTTTATCGCTGTGTTATTGCTTACCTCACATAGTTTCCCCTATATCGCCGTGTTTTCGTACACCTCTCATGTCTTCACCTATATCGCTGTGTTTCCGCTCCTCTCATTACTTCCCCTATATCTCTCTGTGTTCTCGCACTTCTGATACAGTTCCCTGTATCAACGTGTTTTCGCGCACGTCTTATAATTTCACCTATATCGTCGTGTTCTCGCACACCTCTCATATCTTCCCCTATATCACTGTGTTTTCGCGCACGTCCAATAGCGTCCCCTATATCGCTGTGTTTTCATGCAAATCTCATGTCTTCCCCTATATCACTGTGCTTTCGTCCACCTCCCATACCGTCCCCTATATTGCTGTGCCTTCGCACACCTCTCATACCTTTCCCTATATCGCCCTGTTTTCGAGCACCTCCCATAACTTCCCCTATATCGCTGTGTTTTCGCGTACCTCTCATACCTCCCCCTATATCGCTGTGTTTTCACGCACCACTCATAACTTCTCCTATATTGATGTATTTTTGCGCACCTCTCATAACTTCCCCTATATCGCCGTGTTTTTATGCACATCTCATAACGTCCCCTATATCGCTGTGTATTCGCGCACCTCCCATAGCATCCCCTATATCGCTAAGGCTTCGCGCACCTCTCATACCTTCCCCTATATCGCCCTGTTTTCGAGCACCTCCGATTCCTTCCCCTATATCGCTGTGTTTTCACACACCTCTCATAACTTCTCCTGTATCACTGAGTTTTTGTGCACCTGTCATATCTTCCCTAATATCGCTGAGTTTACATACACCTCTCATAATTTCCCCAATATCGCTGTGTATTCGCGTACCTCTCATAGCATCCCCTATATCGCTGTGCCTTGCGCACCTCTCATAGCTTCCCCTATATCGCTGTGCCTTGCGCACCTCTCATAGCTTCCCCTATATCGCTGTCTTTTCGCGCACATCCCATAGATTCAGCTTTATCACTGTGTTAATCCTCACCCCTCATAGCTTCCCCTGTATCGCCGTGTTTTTGCTCACCTGTCATTTCTTCACCTAGATCGCTATGTTTTCGCTCCTCTCAATACTTCCCCTATATGGCTGTGTTTTCATGCACATCGCATCACGTCCCATATATCGCTGTGTATTCACGCACCTCTCATAGCATCCCCTATATCGCTGTGCCTTCGCACCTCTCATACCTTCTCCAATATCGCTGTGTTTTCGTGCACCCCTCATACCTTCCTTGATATCGCTGTATTTTTCACGCACCTCTCATAACTTCTCCTATATCACTGTATTTTTGTGCAGCTCTTATACCTTCCCCTATATTGCCGTATTTTCATACACATCTCATAGCGTCCCCTATATCGCTGTGTATTCACGCATCTCCCATAGCATCCCTTATATTGCTGTGCCTTCGCGCACCTCTCATACCTTCCCCTATATCGCCCTGTTTACGTGCACCTTCCATACATTCCCGTATATCGCTGTGTTTTCACGCACCTCTCATAATTTCTCCTCTTTCGCCGTATTTTTGCGCACCTCTCATGGCTTCCCCAATATCGCCACATTTTCACGCACATCTCTTAACGTCCCATATATTGCTGTGTATTCGCGCAACTGCCATAGCATCCCCTATATCGCTGTGCCTTCGCGCACGTCTCATACCTTCCCCTATGTCGCCCTGTTTTCGCACACCTCCCATACCGTTCCCTATATCGCTGTATTTTCGCACACCTCTCATGGCTTCCCCAATATCACCGTTTTTTAATGCACATCTCATAACGTCTCCTATATCTCTGTGTATTCACGCACCTCCCATAGCATCCCCTATATCGCTGTGCCTTCGCGCTTCGCTCATACCTTCCCTTATATCGCCCTGTTTCCCGTGCACCTCCCATGGCTTCGCCTACATCGCTGTGTTTTTCTGCACATCTCATACCTTCCCCTATATCGCCGTGTTTTCGTGCACCTCTCATTTCTTCACCTATATCGCTGTGTTTCCGCTCCTCTCATTACTTCCCCTATATCGCTCTGTGTTCTCGCACTTCTGATACAGTTCCCTGTATCAACGTGTTTTCGCGCAACTCTCATATCTTCCCTATATCACTGTGTTTTCGCGCACGTCCAATAGCGTCCCCTATATCGCTCTGTTTTCACGCACCTCTCATGTCTTCCCCTATATCACTGTGTTTTCGTGTACCTCTCATACCTCCCTTATATCGCTGTGTTTTCACGCACCTCTCATAACTTCCCCTGTATTGCTGTATTTTTGCGCACCTCTCATAACTTCCCCTATATTGTCGTGTTTTTATGCACATCTCATAACGTCCCCCTATATCACTGTGTATTCGTTCACCTCCCATAGCATCCCCTATATCGCTGTGCCTTCGCGCACCTCTCATACCTTCCCCGATATCGCCCTGTTTTCGCGCACATCCCATACCTTCCACTATATTGCCCTGTTTCCGCGCACCTCACATGTCTTTCACTACATCGTTGTGTTTTCTGGCACCTCTGATGCATTTCCCTGTTACACCAAGTTTCACGCACCTTTCATACTTTCCCCTAAATCGCCGTGTTTACGTGCACCTCTCATACCTCCCCCTATATCGCTGTCTTTTCACGCACATCCCATAGATTCACCTTTCTCGCTGTGTTATTGCTCACCTCTCATAGATTCCCCTATATCGCTGTGTTTTTGCTCACTTCTCATTGCTTCCACTACATCGACATTGTTTTCGCGCACCTCTCATGTCTTCACCTAGATCGCTATGTTTTCGATCCTCTCAATACTTCCCTTATATCGCTGTGTTTTCGCGCACGTCCCATTGTGTCCCCTATATCGCTGTGTTTTCGCGCACCTCTCATGCTTCCCCTATATCGACCTGTTTTCGTGCACATCCCATAGCTTCCACTATATTGCCCTACTTTCGCGCACCTCTCATGTATTTCACTACATAGCTGTGTTTTCTGGCACCTCTGATGCATTCCCCTGTAACGCCAAGTTTTCGCGCACCTCTCATACTTTCCCCTATATCGCCGTGTTTACGCGAACCTCTCATACCTCCCCCTATATCGCCATGTTTTTATGCACAACTTATACCGTCTCCTATATCGCTGCGTTTTCGTGTACCTCTCATAGCATCCCCTATATCGCTGTGCCTTCGTGCACCTCTCATACCTTCCCCTATATCGCTGTGCTTTCACGCACCTATCTTAACTTCTCCTATATCGCTGTGTTTTTGCACATCTCTCATACCTTCCCCTATATCGCGGTGTTTTCAGGCACATCTCATGGCTTCCCCAATATCGCCGTGTATTCATGCACATCTCATACCGTCCCCTATATCGCTCTGTTTTGGCGCACCTCCCATAGCCTCATCTACATCGCTGTTTTCGCGCACATCCCATAGCTTCACCTTGATCGCTGTGTTATTGCTCACCTCTCATAGCTTACCCTATATCGCCGTGTTTTCGCGCACCTCGCATGTCTTCACCTATATCTGTATGTTTTCGCTCCTATCATAATTCCCCTATATCGCTGTGTTTTCTCGCACCTCTGATACATTCTCCTGTATTGCCATGTTTTCGTGCACCTGTTACAATTTCCCCTATATCGCCGTGTTCTCGCACACCTCTCATACCGTCCCCTATATCACTGTTTTTTAGCGCGTGTCCCATGGCGTCCCCTATATCGCTGTGTTTTGTTGCACCTCTGATACATTCCCCTGTATCGCCGTGGTTTCACGCACATCCCATAGGTTCCACTATATTGCCCTGTTTTTGCTCACCTCTCATGTCTTCCCCTATATCACGGTGTTTTCGCGCACCTCTCATAGCATCCCCTATATTGCTGTGCCTTCGCGCACCTCTCATAACTTCCCCTATATCGCCCTGTTTTCGTGCACCTCCCATACCTTCCCCAATATCGCTGAGTTTTCGTGCACCTCTCATAGCCACCCTTATATCGCTGTGTTTTCACGCACCTCTCATAACTTCTCCTATATCACTGTATTTTTGCGCAGCTCTTATGCCTTCCCCTATATTGCCGTTTTTTCATGCACATCTCATAACGTCCCCTATATCGCTCTGTATTTGCGCACCTCACATAGCATCCATTGTATTGCTGTGCCTTCGCGCACCTCTCATACCTTCCCCTATATCGCCCTGTTTTCGCGCATCTTCCATACCTTCCACTATATCGCTGTGTTTTCACGCACCTCTCATAATTTCTCCTATATCGCCGTATTTTTGCACACCTCTCATGACTTCCCCAATATCGCCGTGTTTTAATGCACATCTCTTAACGTCCCATATATCGCTGTGTATTCGCGCACCTGCCATAGCATCCCCTATATCGTTTTGCCTTCGTGCACCTCTCATGCCTTCCCCTACGTCGCCCTGTTTTCGCACTCCTCCCATACCGACCCCTATATCGCTGTATTTTCGCACACCTCTCATGGCTCCCCAATATCGCCGTATTTTCATGCACATCTCATAACGTCTCCTCTATGTCTGTGTATTCACGCACCGCCCATAGCATCCTCTATATCGCTGTGCCTTCGCGCACCGCTCATACCTTCCTCTATATCGCCCTGTTTTCGCGCACAACCCATAACTTCAACTTTATCGCTGTGTTATTGCTTACCACTCATAGCTTCCCCTATATCGCCGTGTTTTCGCGCACCTCTGATACATTCCCCTGTATCGCCGTGGTTTCGCGCACATCCCATAGGTTCCACTATATTGCCCTGTTTTTGCGCACCTCTCATGTCTTCCCCATATATCACGGTGTTTTCACGCACCTCTCATAGCATCCCCTATATCGCCCTGTTTTCGCGCACCTTCCATACCTTCCCCTATATCGCTGTGTTTTCATGCACCTCTCATACCTCGCCCTATATCGCTGTGTTTTCACACACCTGTCATAACTTCTCCTATATCGCTGTGTTTTTGTGCACCTCTCATACCTTCCCTAATATCACTGCGTTTTCATGCACATCTCATCACGTCCCCTATATTTCTGTGTTTTCGTGCACCTCTCATACCTCCCCCTATATCGCTGTGCCTTGCGCACCTCTCATACCTTCCCCTATATCGCCCTGTTTTCGCGCACCTTCCATACCTTCCCCTATATCGCTGTGTTTTCATGCACCTCTCATACCTCCCCCTATATCGCTGTGTTTTCACACACCTCTCATAACTTCTCCTATATCGCTGTGTTTTTGTGCACCTCTCATACCTTCCCTAATATCACTACGTTTTCATGCACATCTCATCACGTCCCATATATTTCTGTGTTTTCGTGCACCTCTCATACCTCCCCCTATATCGCTGTGCCTTGCACACCTCTCATAACTTCCCCTATATCACTGTGTTTTCGCGCACGTCCCATTGTGTCCCCTATGTCGCTGTGTTTTCGCGCACCTCTCATAGCTTCCCCTATATCGCCCTGTTTTCGTGCACATCCCATAGCTTCCACTATATTGCCGTGCTTTCGCGCACCTCACATGTATTCCACGACATAGCTGTGTTTTCTGGCACCTCTGATGCATTCCCCTGTAACGCCAAATTTTCGCGCACCTCTCATACTTTCCCCTATATCGCCGTGTTTACGCGCACCTCTCATACCTCCCCCTATATCGCCATGTTTTTATGTACAACTCATACCGTCTTGTATATCGCTGTGTTTTCGCGCACCTCCCATAGCATTCCCTAAATCGCTGTGCCTTCGTGCACCTCTCATACCTTCCCCTATATCGCCGTGTTTTCAGGCACCTCTCATGGCTTCCCCAATATCGCCGTGTATTCATGCACATCTCATACCGCCCCCTATATCGCTGTGTTTTGGCGCACCTCCCGTAGCTTCATCTACATCGCTGTTTTCGCGCACATCCCATAGCTTCACCTTGATCGCTGTGTTATTGCTCACCTCTCATAGCTTACCCTATATCGCCGTTTTTTCGCGCACCTCGCATGTCTTCACCTATATCGCTATGTTTTTGCTCCTATCATTAATTCCCCTATATCGCTGTGTTTTCTCGCACCTCTGATACATTCTCCTGTATTGCCATGTTTTCGCGCACCTCTTACAATTCCCCCTATATCGCCGTGTTCTCGCACACCTCTCATACCTTCCCCTATATCACTGTTTTTTTGCGCATGTTCCATAGCGTCCCCTATATCGCTGTGTTTTCTCGCACCTCTGATACATTCCCCTGTATCGCCGTGGTTTCGCGCACATCCCATAGGTTCCACTATATTGCCCTGTTTTTGCGCACCTCTCATGTCTTCCCCTATATCACGCTGTTTTCGTGCACCTCTCATAGCATCCCCTATATCGCTGTGCCTTCGCGCACTTCTCATAACTTCCCCTATATCGCCCTGTTTTCGCGCACGTCCCATACCTTCCCCAATATCGCTGATTTTTCATGCACCTCTCATAGCCACCCTTATATCGCTGTGTTTTCACGCACTTCTCATAACTTCCCCTAATTCGCTGTATTTTGACGCAGTTCTTATACCTTCCCCTATATTGCCGTGTTTTCATGCACATCTCATAACGTCCCCTATATCGCTGTGTATTCGCGCACCTCCCATATCATCCCTTGTATTCCTGTGCCTTCGCGCACCTCTCATACCTTCCCCTATATCGCCGTGCTTTCAGGCACCTCTCATGGCTTCCCAATATCGCCGTGTATTCATGCACATCTCATACCGTCCCCTATATCGCTGTGTTTTGGCGCACCTCCCGTAGCTTCATCTACATCGCTGTTTTCGCGCACATCCCATAGCTTCACCCTGATCGCTGTGTTATTGCTCACCTCTCATAGCTTACCCTATATCGCCGTTTTTTCGCGCACCTCGCATGTCTTCACCTATTTCGTTATGTTTTTGCTGCTATCATTAATTCCCCTATATCGCTGTGTTTTCTCGCACCTCTGATACATTCTCCTGTATTGCCCTGTTTTTGCGCACCTCTCATGTCTTCCCCTATATCACGCTGTTTTCGTGCACCTCTCATAGCATCCCCTATATCGCTGTGCCTTCGCGCAGTTCTCATAACTTCCCCTATATCGCCCTGTTTTCGCGCACGTCCCATACCTTCCCCAATATCGCTGATTTTTCATGCACCTCTCATAGCCACCCTTATATCGCTGTGTTTTCACGCACTTCTCATAACTTCCCCTAATTCGCTGTATTTTGGCGCAGTTCTTATACCTTCCCCTATATTGCCGTGTTTTCATGCACATCTCATAACGTCCCCTATATCGCTGTGTATTCGCGCACCTCCCATAGCATCCCTTGTATTGCTGTGCCTTCGCGCACCTCTCATACCTTCCCCTATATCGCCCCGTTTTTGCGCACCTTCCATACCTTCCCCTATATCGCCTTGTTTTCATGCACCCCTCATACCTCCCTCTATATCGCTGAGTTTTCACGCTCCTCTCATAATTTCCCCTATATCGCCGTATTTTTGCGCACCTCTCATGGCTTCCACAATATCGCCGTGTTTTCATGCACATCTCTTAACGTCCCATATATCGCTGTGTATTCGCACACCTGCCATAGCATCCTCTACATTGCTGTGCCTTCGCGCACCTCTCATACCTTCCCTATGTCGCCCTGTTTTCGCACACTTCCCATACCGTCCCCTATATTGCCGTATTTTTGCGCACCTCTCATGGCTTCCACAATATCGCCGTGTTTTCACGCACATCTCATAACGTCTCCTCTATCTCTGTGTTTTCACGCACCTCACATAGCATCCCCTATATCGCTGTGCCCTTGCTCATCGCTCATACCTGCCCCTATATTGCCCTGTTTCCCGCGCACCTCCCATGGTTTTGCCTACATCGCTGTGTTTTTGCGCACCTCTCATACCTTCTCCTATATAGCCCTGTTTTCGCGCAAATCCCAGAACTTGATCTTTATCGCTGTGTTATTGCTTACCTCTCATAGCTTCCCCTATATCGCCGTGTTTTCGCGCACCCCTCATGTCTTCACCTATATCGCTGTGTTTCCGCTCCTCTCATTACTTCCCCTATATCTCTCTGTGTTCTCGCACTTCTGATACAGTTCCCTGTATCAACGTGTTTTCGCGCACCTCTCATAATTTCACCTATATCGCCGTGTTCTCACACACCTCTCATATCTTCCCCTATATCACTGTGTTTTCGCGCACGTCCAATAGCGTCCCCTATATCGCTGTGTATTCATGCAAATCTCATGTCTTCCCCTATATCACAGTGCTTTCGTCCACCTCCCATACCGTCCCCTATATTGCTGTGCCTTCACACACCTCTCATACCTTTCCCTATATCGCCCTGTTTTCGAGCACCTCCCATACCTTCCCCTATATCGCTGTGTTTTCGTGTACCTCTCATACCTCCCCCTATATCGCTGTGTTTTCACGCACCACTCATAACTTCTCCTATATTGCTGTATTTTTGCGCACCTTTCATAACTTCCCCTATATCGCCGTGTTTTTATGCACATCTCATAACGTTCCCTATATCGCTGTGTATTCGCGCACCTCCCATAGCATCCCCTATATCGCTGTGCCTTCGCGCACCTCTCATAACTTCCCCTATATCACTGTCTATTCGCGCACATCCCATAGATTCACCTTTATCGCTGTGTTATTGCTCACCTCTCATAGATTCCCCTATATCGCTGTGTTTTTGCTCACTTCTCATAGCTTCCACTACATCGACATGTTTTCGCGCACCTCTCATGTCTTCACCTAGATCGCTGTTTTCGATCCTCTCAATACTTCCCTTATATCGCTGTGTTTTCTCGCACATCTGATACATTCTCCCGTATCGCCGTGTTTTCGCACACCTCTCATAACTTCCCCTTCATCACTGTGTTTTCGCGCACGTCCCATTGTGTCCCCTATGTCGCTGTGTTTTCGCGCACCTCTCATAGCTTCCCCTATATCGCCCTGTTTTCGTGCACATCCCATAGCTTCCACTATATTGCCCTGCTTTCGCGCACCTCTCATGTATTCCACGACATAGCTGTGTTTTCTGGCACCTCTGATGCATTCCCCTGTAACGCCAAATTTTCGCGCACCTCTCATACTTTCCCCTATATCGCCATGTTTACGCGCACCTCTCATACCTCCCCCTATATCGCCATGTATTTATGCACAACTCATACAGTCTCCTATATCGCTGTGTTTTCGCGACCTCCCATAGCATCCCCTATATCGCTGTGCCTTCTTGCACCTCTCATACCTTCCCCTATATCGCTGTGTTTTCACGCACCTCTCTTAACTTCTCCTATATCGCTGTGTTTTTGCACACCTCTCATACCTTCCCCTATATCGCCGTGTTTTCAGGCACCTCTCATGGCTTCCCCAATATCGCCGTGTATTCATGCACATCTCATACCGTCCCCTATATCGCTGTGTTATTGCTCACCTCTCATAGCTTACCCTATATCGCCGTTTTTTCGCGCACCTCGCATGTCTTCACCTATATCGCTATGTTTTTGCTCCTATCATTAATTCCCGTATATCGCTGTGTTTTCTCGCACCTCTGATACATTCTCCTGTATTGCCATGTTTTCGCGCACCTCTTACAATTTCCCCTATATCGCCGTGTTCTCGCGCACCTCCCATACCTTCCCCAATATCGCTGTTTTTTCATGCACCTCTCATAGCCACCCTTATATCGCTGTGTTTTCACGCACTTCTCATAACTTCTATTAATTCGCTGTATTTTTGCGCAGTTCTTATACCTTCCTATAGATTGCCGTGTTTTCATGCACATCTCATAACGTCCCCTATATCGCTGTGTATTCGCGCACCTCCCATAGCATCCCTTGTATTCCTGTGCCTTCGCGCACCTCTCATACCTTCCCCTATATCGCCGTGTTTTCAGGCACCTCTCATGGCTTGCCCAATATCGCCGTGTATTCATGCACATCTCATGCCGTCCCCTATATCGCTGTGTTTTGGCGCACCTCCCGTAGCTTCATCTACATCGCTGTTTTCGCGCACATCCCATAGCTTCACCTTGATCGCTGTGTTATTGCTCACCTCTCATAGCTTACCCTATATCGCTGTTTTTTCGCGCACCTTGCATGTCTTCACCTATATCGCTATGTTTTTGCTCCTATCATTAATTCCCCTATATCGCTGTGTTTTCTCGCACCTCTGATACATTCTCTTGTATTGCCATGTTTTCGCGCACCTCTTACAATTTCCCCTATATCGCCGAGTTCTCGCACACCTCTCATACCTTCCCCTATATCACTGTTTTTTTGCGCACGTCCCATAGCTTCCCCTATATCACTGTGTTTTCGTGCTCCTCTCATAACTTCCCCAATATCGCCCTGTTATCACGCACATCGCCGAGCTTCCACAATATTGCCCTGTTTTCGCGCACCTCTCATGTCTTCCCCTATATAACTGTGTTTTCGCACACCTCCCATAGCAAACCCTATATTGCTGTGCCTTCGCACACCTCTCATACCTTCCTCTATATCGCCTTGTTTTCGAGCACCTCCCATACCTTCCCATTATCGCTGTGATTTCGTGTACCTCTCATATCTCCCCCTATATCGCTGTGTTTTCACACACCTCTCATAGCTTCCCCTATATTGCTGTCTTTTTGTGCACATCCCATAGATTCAGCTTTATCGCTGTGTTATTGATCTCCTCTCATAGCTTCCCCTGTATCGCGGTGTTTTTGCTCACCTCTCATGTCTTCACCTAGATCGCTATGTTTTTGCTCCTCTCAATACTTCCCCTAGATCGCTGTGTTTTCTCTCACAATTGATACATTCTCCCGTATCGCCATGTTTTTGCACACTTCTCATGCCTTCCCCTATATCGCTGTGTTTTCGCGCACCTCTCATACATTCCCCTATATCACTGTGTTTTCACGCACCTCTCATAACTTCCCCTATATCGCTGTTTTTTCGTACACCTCTCATGGTTTCCCATCTATCACCGTGTATTCACGCACATCGCAAACTGTCCCATATATCGCTGTGCTTTCGCGCACCTCTCACACCTTCCCCTGTATCGCTGTGTTCTCGCACATCTCTCATACCTTCCCCTATATCGCTGTGTATTCACGCACCTCCCATAGCATCCCCTATATCGCTGCGCATTCGCACACCTCTCATACCTTCCCCTACATTGCCCTGTTTTAGCGCACATCCCATAACTTCCACTATATTGCCATGTTTTTGCGCACCTCTCATGTCTTCCCCTACATCGCTGTGTTTTCTCGCACCTCTGATGCATTCCCCTGTAACGCCAAGTTTTCGCACACGTCTCATACTTTCCCCTATATCGCCGTGTTCTCGCGCACCTCTCATAGCTTCCCATATATCGCCGTGTTTTCATACACATCTCATACCGTCCCCTATATCACTGTGTTTTCGCGCACCTCCCATAGCATCCCCTATATCGCTGTGCCTTCGTGCACCTCTTATACCTTCCCCTATATCGCCGTGTTTTCATGCACATCTCATAACTTCCCCGATATCGCTGTGTTTTCGCACACCTCTCATAACTTCTCCTATATCGATGTCTTTTCGCGCACATAACATAGATTCACCTTTATCGCTGTGTTATTGCTCACCTCTCAAAGCTTCCCCTGTATCGGTGGGTTTTAGCTCACCTCTCATAGCTTCCACTATATTGCCTTGTTTTTGCGCACCTCTCATGTCTTCCCCTATATCATTGTGTTTTCGTGCACCTTCCATAGCATCCCCTATATTGCTGTGCCTTCATCTATATCACCCTGTTTTCGAGCACCTTCCATACCTTCTCCTATATCGCTGTGCCTTGCGCACCTCTCATGACTTCCCATATATCACTGTGTTTTCACACACCTCTCATGGTTTCCTTACTATTGCCGCGTATTCATGCACATCTCATACCGTCCCCTATATCGCTGTGTTTTCGCACACCTCTCATACCTTCGCCTACATCGCAGTGTATTTGCGCACTTGTCATAACTTCCCCTATATCGCCGTATTGTTATGCACATCTCATAACGTCCCCTATATCGCTGTGCGTTCGCTCACCTCTCATACCTTCCCCTATATCGCCCTGTTTTCGTGCACCTCCGATTCCTTCCGCTATATCGCTGTGTTTTTGTGCACCTCTCATACCTTTCCCTGTATCGCTGTGTTTTCACACACCTCTCATAACTTCTCCTATATCACTGAGTTTTTGTGCACCTGTCATATCTTCCCTAATATCGCTGAGTTTACATACACCTCTCATAATTTCCCCAATATCGCTGTGTATTCGCGTACCTCTCATAGCATCCCCTATATCGCTGTGCCTTGCGCACCTCTCGTAGCTTCCCCTATATCGCTGTGCCTTGCGCACCTCTCATAGCTTCCCCTATATCGCTGTCTTTTCGCGCACATCCCATAGATTCAGCTTTATCACTGTGTTAATCCTCACCTCTCATAGCTTCCCCTGTATCGCCGTGTTTTTGCTCACCTGTCATTTCTTCACCTAGATCGCTATGTTTTCGCTCCTCTCAATACTTCCCCAATATGGCTGTGTTTTCATGCACATTTCATACCTTCCCCTATATCGCTGTGTTTTCACACACCTCTCACAACTTCTCCTATATCGCTGTGTTTTTGTGCACCTCTCATACCTTCCCTAATATCGCTGCGTTTTCATGCACATCTCATCATGTCCCATATATCGCTGTGTATTCACGCACCTCTCATAGCATCCCCTATATCGCTGTGCCTTCGCACCTCTCATACCTTCTCCAATATCGCTGTGTTTTCGTGCAACCCTCATACCTTCCCTGATATCGTTGTGTTTTTCACGCACCTCTCATAACTTCTCCTATATCACTGTATTTTTGTGCAGCTCTTATACCTTCCCCTATATTGCCGTATTTTCATGCACATCTCATAGCGTCCCCGATATCGCTGTGTATTCACGCACCTCCCATAGCATCCCTTTTATTGCTGTGCCTTCGCGCACCTCTCATACCTTCCCCTATATCGCCCTGTTTACGCGCACCTTCCATACCTTCCGGTATATCGCTGTGTTTTCACGCACCTCTCATAATTTCTCCTATATCGCCGTATTTTTGCGCACCTCTCATGGCTTCCCCAATATCGCCACGTTTTCACGCACATCTCTTAACGTCCCATATATCGCTGTGTATTCGCGCAACTGCCATAGCATCCCCTATATCGCTGTGCCTTCGCGCACGACTCATACCTTCCCCTATGTCGCCCTGTTTTCGCACACCTCCCATACCGTCCCCTATATCGCTGTATTTTCGCACACCTCTCATGGCTTCCCCAATATCACCGTTTTTTCATGCACATCTCATAACGTCTCCTATATATCTGTGTATTCACGCACCTCCCATAGCATCCCCTATATCACTGTACCTTCACGCATCGCTCATACCTTCCCTTATATCGCCCTGTTTCCCGTGCACCTCCCATGGCTTCGCCTACATCGCTGTGTTTTTCCGCACATCTCATACCTTCCCCTATATCGCCGTGTTTTCGCGCACCTCTCATTTCTTCACCTATATCGCTGTGTTTCTGCTCCTCTCATTACTTCCCCTATATCGCTCTGTGTTCTCGCACTTCTGATACAGTTCCCTGTATCAACGTGTTTTCGCGCAACTCTCATAATTTCACCTATATCGCCGTGTTCTCGCACACCTCTCATATCTTCCCCTATATCACTGTGTTTTCGCGCACGTCCAATAGCGTCCCCTATATCGCTCTGTTTTCACGCACCTCTCATGTCTTCCCCTATATCACTGTGCTTTCGTGTACCTCTCATACCTCCCCTTATATCGCTGTGTTTTCACGCACCTCTCATAACTTCCCCTGTATTGCTGTATTTTTGCGCACCTCTCATAACTTCCCCTATATTGCCGTGTTTTTATGCACATCTCATAACGTCCCCTAAATCACTGTGTATTCGTGCACCTCCCATAGCATCCCCTATATTGCTGTGCCTTCGCGCACCTCTCATACCTTCCCCTATATCACCCTGTTTTCGCGCACATCCCATTGTGTCCCCTATATCGCTGTGTTTTCGCGCACCTCTCATTGCTTCCCCTATATCGCCCTGTTTTCGTGCACATCCCATAGATTCCACTATATTGCCCTGCTTTCGCGCACCTCTCATGTATTTCACTACATAGCTGTGTTTTCTGGCACCTCTGATGCATTCCCCTGTAACGCCAAGTTTTCGCGCACCTCTCATACTTTCCGCTATATCGCCGTGTTTACGCGCACCTCTCATACCTCCCCCTATATCGCCATGTTTTTATGCACAACTTATAACGTCTCCTATATCGCTGTGTTTTCGTGTACCTCTCATAGCATCCCCTATATCGCTGTGCCTTCGTGCACCTCTCATACCTTCCCCTATATCGCTGTGTTTTCAGGCACCTCTCATGGCTTCCCCAATATCGCCGTGTATTCATGCACATCTCACACCGTCCCCTATATCGCTGTGTTTTGGCACACCTCCCATAGCTTCATCTACATCGCTGTTTTCGCGCACATCCCATAGCTTCACCTTGATCACTGTGTTATTGCTCACCTCTCATAGCTAACCCTATATCGCCGTGTTTTCGCGCACCTCGCATGTCTTCACCTATATCGCTATGTTTTCGCTCCTATCATTAATTCCCCTATATCGCTGTGTTTTCTCGGACCTCTGATACATTCTCCTGTATTGCCATGTTTTCGCGCACCTGTTACAATTTCCCCTATATCGCCGTGTTCTCGCACACCTCTCATACCGTCCCCTATATCACAGTTTTTTTGCGCGTGTCCCATGGCGTCCCCTATAATGCTGTGTTTTCTCGCACCTCTGATACATTCCCCTGTATCGCCGTGGTTTCGCGCACATCCCATAGGTTCCACTATATTGCTTGTTTTTGCGCACCTCTCATGTCTTCCCCTATATCACGGTGTTTTCGCGCACCTCCCATAACTTCTCCTATATCACCCTGTTTTCGCGCACCTCCCATACCTTCCCCAATATCGCTGTGTTTTCGTGCACCTCTCATAGCCACCCTTATATCGCTGTGTTTTTATGCACATCTCATAACGTCCCCTATATCGCTGTGTATTCGCGCACATCCCATAGCATCCCTTATATTGCTCTGCCTTCGCGCACCTCTCATACCTTCCCCTATATCTCCCTGTTTTCGCGCACCTTCCATACCTTCCCCTATATCGCTGTGTTTTCATGCACCTCTCATACCTCCCTCTATATCGCTGTGTTTTCACACACCTCTCATAACTTCTCCTAAATCACTGTGTTTTTGTGCACCTCTCATTCCTTCCTTAATATCACTGCGTTTTCATGCACATCTCATCACGTCTCCTATATTTCTGTGTTTTCGTGCACCTCTCATACCTCCCCCTATATCGCTGTACCTTGCGCACCTCTCATACCTTCCCCTATATCGCTGTCTTTTCGCGCACATCCCATAGATTCACCTTTATCGCTGTGTTATTGCTCACCTCTCAGACCTTCCCCTATATCGCCATGTTGTTATGCACATCTCATAACGTCCTCTATATCGCTGTATATTCGCGCACCTCCCATAGCTTCCCTTATATCGCTGTGCTTTCGCGCACCTCCCATTCCTTCACCTATATCGCTGTTTTCGTGCACCTCGCATGCATTCCCGTTTACCGCTGTGTTTTAGCACACCTCTCATACCTTCCCCAATATCACCATGTTTTCATGCACATCTCATAACGTCCCCTATATCGCTCTGTATTCGCGCACATCCCATAGCATCCCTTGTATTGCTGTGCCTTCGCGCACCTCTCATACCTTCTCCTATATCGCCCTGTTTTCGCGCACCTTCCATACCTTCCCCTATATCGCTGTGTTTTCATGCACCTCTCATACCTCCCTCGATATCGCTGTGTTTTCACACACCTCTCATAACTTCTCCTAAATCGCTGTGTTTTTGTGCACCTCTCATTCCTTCCTTAATATCACTGCGTTTTCATGCACATCTCATCACGTCTCCTATATTTCTGTGTTTTCGTGCACCTCTCATACCTCCCCCTATATCGCTGTACCTTGCGCACCTCTCATACCTTCCCCTATATCGCTCTTTTCGCGCACATCCCATAGATTCACCTTTATCGCTGTGTTATTGCTCACCTCTCAT
This sequence comes from Mobula birostris, assembly GCF_030028105.1. Lineage (NCBI taxonomy): Eukaryota > Metazoa > Chordata > Chondrichthyes > Myliobatiformes > Myliobatidae > Mobula > Mobula birostris. The sequence continues at coordinate 134,960 of NW_027278390.1, read as the reverse complement.
ACCTTCCCCTATATCGCCATGTTGTTATGCACATCTCATAACGTCCTCTATATCGCTGTATATTCGCGCACCTCCCATAGCTTCCCTTATATCGCTGTGCTTTCGCGCACCTCCCATTCCTTCACCTATATCGCTGTTTTCGTGCACCTCGCATGCATTCCCGTTTACCGCTGTTTTAGCACACCTCTCATACCTTCCCCAATATCACCATGTTTTCATGCACATCTCATAACGTCCCCAATGTCGCTGGGTTTTCACGCACCTCTCATAACTTCCTCTCTATCGCACTGTTTTCGCGCTCCTCTAATACCTTCCCCTATATCACTGTGTTTTCACGCAGCTCTCATACATTCCCCTATACCACTGTGTTTTCGCACACCTCTCATGGATTCCCTACTATCGCCGTGTATTCATGCACATCTCATACCCTCCCCTATATCGCTGTGCTTTCGCGCATTCCCATAGCTTCACCTACATCGCTGTTTTCGCGCACCTCTCATACCTTCCCCTATATCGATGTATTTTTGCGCACATCTCATAACTTTCCCCATATTGATGTGTTTTCATGCTCATCTCATAACGTCCCCTATATCGCTCTGTATTCGCGCACATCCCATAGCATCCCTTGTATTGCTGTGCCTTCGCGCACCTCTCATACCTTCCCCTATATTGCCCTGTTTTCGCGCACCTTCCATACTTTCCCCTATATCGCTGTGTTTTCATGCACCTCTCATACCTCCCTCTATATCGTTGTGTTTTCACACACCTCTCATAACTTCTCCTAAATCGCTGTGTTTTTGTGCACCTCTCATTCCTTCCTTAATATCACTGCGTTTTCATGTACATCTCATCACGTCTCCTATATTTCTGTGTTTTCGTGCACCTCTCATACCTCCCCTTATATCGCGGTACCTTGCGCACCTCTCATACCTTCCCCTATATCGCTGTCTTTTCGCGCACATCCCATAGATTCACCTTTATCGCTGTGTTATTGCTCACCTCTCATATCTACGCATATATCGCCTTGTTTTCGCACACCTCCCATACCTTCCCCTATATCGGTGTCTTTTCACACACCTCTCAAGGCTTCCCCAATATCGCCATATTTTCATGCACATCTCATAACGTCCCCTATATCGCTGTGTATTCACGCTCCTCCCATAGAATCCCCAATATCGCTGTTTCTTCGTGCACCTCTCATACCTTCCCCAATATCGCCCTGTTTTCACACACCTCCCATTGTGTCCCCTATATCGCTGTATTTTCGCACACCTCTCATGGCTTCCCCAATATCACCGTGTTTTCATGCACATCTCACAACGTCTCCTATATCTCTGTGTATTCACGCACCTCCCATAGCATCCCCTATATCGCTGTGCCTTCGCACATCGCTCATACCTTCCTCTATATGGCCCTGTTTCCCGTGCACCTCCCATGGCTTCACGTACATCGCTGTGTTTTTCCGCACATCTCATACCTTGCCCTATATCGCCGTTTTTTTGCGCACCTCTCATTTCTTCACCTATATCGCTGTGTTTCCGCTCCTCTCATTACTTCCCCTATATCGCTCTGTGTTCTCGCACTTCTGATACAGTTCCCTGTATCAACGTGTTTTCGCGCAACTCTCATAATTTCACCAATATCGCCGTGTTCTCGCACGCCTCACATATCTTCCCCTATATCACTGTGTTTTCGCGCACGTCCAATAGCGTCCCCTATATCGCTCTGTTTTCACGCACCTCTCATGTCTTCCCCTATATCACTGTGTTTTCGTGCACCTCCCATACCATCCCCTATATTGCTGTGTTTCGCACACGTCTCATACCTTTCCCTATATCGCCCTGTTTTCGAGCACCTCCCATGACTTCCCCTATATCGCTGTGTTTTCGTTACCTCTCATACGTCTCCTTATATCGCTGTGTTTTCACGCACCTCTCATAACTTCCCCTGTATTGCTGTATTTTTGCGCACCTCTCATAACTTCACCTATATTGCCGTGTTTTTATGCACATCTCATAACGTCCCCTATATCACTGTGTATTCGTGCACCTCCCATAGCATCCCCTATATCGCTGTGCCTTCGCGCACCTCTCATACCTTCCCCTATATCGCCCTGTTTCTGCGCACATCCCATACCTTCCACTATATTGCCCTGTTTCCGTGCACCTCACATGTCTTCCACTACATCGCTGTGTTTTCTGGCACCTCTTATGCATTCCCCTGTAACACCATGTTTCGCGCACCTCTGATACTTTCCCCTAAATCGCCGTGTTTACGCGCACCTCTCATACGGCCCCCTATATCGCCATGTTTTATGCACATCTCAATACCGTCTCCTATATAGCTGTGTTTTTGCGCACCTCCCATAGCACCCCCAATATCGCTGTGCCTTCGTGCACCTCTCATACCTTCCCCTATATCGCCCTGTTTTCGCGCACCTCCTATACCTTCCCTTATGTCACTGCATTTTCGTGCACCTTTCATACCTTCCCCTATATCGCTGTGTTTTCGCACACCTCTCATAACTTCTCCAATATCGCTGTGTTTTTGTGCACCTCTCATACCTTCCCTAATATCACTGCGTTTTCATGCACGTCTCATCACGTCCCCTATATCGCTGTGTATTCACGCACGTCCCATAGCATCCCCTATATCGCTGTGCCTTGCGCACCTCTCATAACTTCCCCTATATCGCTGTCTTTTCGCGCACATCCCATAGATTCACCTTTATCGCTGTGTTATTGCTCACCTCTCATAGATTCCCCTATATCGCTGTGTTTTTGCTCACTTATCAAAGCTTCCACTACATCGACATGTCTTCGCGCACCTCTCATGTCTTCACCTAGATCGCTATGTTTTCGATCCTCTCAATACTTCCCTTATACCGCTGTGATTTCTCGCACATCTTATACATTCTCCCGTATCGCCGTGTTCTCGCACACCTCTCATAACTTCCCCTATATCACTGTGTTTTGGCGCACGTCCCATTGTGTCCCCTATGTCGCTGTGTTTTCGCGCACGTCTCATAGCTTCCCCTATATCGCCCTGTTTTGGTGCACATCCCATAGCTTCCACTATATTGCCCTGCTTTCGCGCACCTCACATGCATTCCACGACATAGCTGTGTTTTCTGGCACCTCTGATGCATTCCCCTGTAACGCCAGATTTTCGCGCACCTCTCATACTTTCCCCTATATCGCCGTGTTTACGCGCACCTCTCATACCTCCCCCTATATCGCCATGTTTTTATGCACAACTCATACCGTCTCCTATATCGCTGTGTTTTCGCGCACCTCCCATAGCATCCCCTATATCGCTGTGCCTTCATGCACCTCTCATACCTTCCCCTATATCGCTGTGTTTTCACGCACCTCTCTTAACTTCTCCTATATCGCTGTGTTTTTGCACACCCCTCATACCTTCCCCTATATCGCTGTGTTTTCAGGCACCTCTCATGGCTTCCCCAATATCGCCGTGTATTCATGCACATCTCATACCGTCCCCTATATCGCTGTGTTTCGGCGCACCTCCCGTAGCTTCATCTACATCGCTGTTTTCGCGCACATCCCATAGCTTCACCTTGATCGCTGTGTTATTGCTCACCTCTCATAGCTTACCCTATATCACCGTTTTTTTGCGCACCTCGCATGTCTTCACCTATATCGTTATGTTTTTGCTCCTATCATTAATTCCCCTATATCGCTGTGTTTTCTCGCACCTCTGATACATTCTCCTGTATTGCCCTGTTTTTGCGCACCTCTCATGTCTTCCCCTATATCACGCTGTTTTCGTGCACCTCTCATAGCATCCCCTATATCGCTGTGCCTTCGCGCACTTCTCATAACTTCCCCTACATCGCCCTGTTTTCGCGCACCTCTTATACCTTCCCCAATATCGCTGTTTTTTCATGCACTTCTCATAGCCACCCTTATATCGCTGTGTTTTCACGCACTTCTCATAACTTCTCCTAATTCGCCGTATTTTTGCGCAGTTCTTATACCTTCCCCTATATTGCCGTGTTTTCATGCACATCTCATAACGTCCCCTATATCGCTGTGTATTCGCGCACCTCCCATAGCATCCCTTGTATTGCTGTGCCTTCGCGCACCTCTCATACCTTCCCCTATATCGCCTCGTTTTCATGCACCCCTCATACCTCCCTCTATATCGCTGAGTTTTCACGCTCCTCTCATAATTTCTCCTATATTGCCGTATTTTTGCGCACCTCTCATGGCTTCCACAATATCGCCGTGTTTTCATGCACATTTCTTAACGTCCCATATATTGCTGTGTATTTGCACACCTGCCATAGCATCCTCTACATTGCTGTGCCTTCGCGCACCTCTCATACCTTCCCCTATGTTGCCCTGTTTTCGCACACTTCCAATACCGTCCCCTATATTGCCGTATTTTTGCGCACCTCTCATGGCTTCCACAATATCGCCGTGTTTTCACGCACATCTCATAACGTCTCCTATATCTCTGTGTATTCACGCACCTTACATAGCATCCCCTATATCGCTGTGCCTTTGCTCATCGCTCATACCTGCCCCTATATTGCCCTTTTTCCCGCGCACCTCCCATGGCTTCGCCTGCATCGCTGTGTTTTTGCGCACCTCTCATACCTTCTCCTATATAGCCCTGTTTTCGCGCAAATCCCAGAACTTCATCTTTATCGCTGTGTTATTGCTTATCTCTCATAGCTTCCCCTATATCGCCGTGTTTTCGCGCACCCCTCATGTCTTCACCTATATCGCTGTGTTTCCGCTCCTCTCATTACTTCCCCTATATCTCTCTGTGTTCTCGCACTTCTGATACATTTCCCTGTATCAACGTGTTTTCGCGCACCTTTCATAATTTCACCTATATCGCCGTGTTCTCACACACCTCTCATATCTTCCCCTATATCACTGTGTTTTCGCGCACGTCCAATAGCTTCCCCTATATCACCGTGTTTTCGCGCACCCCTCATGTCTTCACCTATATCGCTGTGTTTCCGCTCCGCTCATTACTTCCCCTATATCTCTCTGTGTTCTCGCACTTCTGATACAGTTCCCTGTATCAACGTGTTTTCGCGCACCTCTCATAATTTCACCTATATCGCCCTGTTATCGCACACCTCTCATATCTTCCCCTATATCACTGTGTTTTCGCGCACGTCCAATAGCGTCCCCTATATCGCTGTGTTTTCATGCAAATCTCATGTCTTCCCCTATATCACTGTGCTTTCGTCCACCTCCCATACCGTCCCCTATATTGCTGTGCCTTCGCACACCTCTCATACCTTCCCCTATATCGCCCTGTTTTCGCGCACCTCCGATTCCTTCCGCTATATCGCTGTGTTTTTGTGCACCTTTCATACCTTCCCCTATATCGCTGTGTTTTCACACACCTCTCATAACTTCTCCTATATCACTGAGTTTTTGTGCACCTGTCATACCTTCCCTAATATCGCTGAGTTTACATACACCTCTCATAATTTCCCCAATATCGCTGTGTATTCGCGTACCTCTCATAGCATCCCCTATATCGCTGTGCCTTGCGCACCTCTCGTAGCTTACCCTATATCGCTGTGCCTTGCGCACCTCTCATAGCTTCCCCTATATCGCTGTGCCTTGCGCACCTCTCATAGCTTCCCCTATATCGCTGTCTTTTCGCGCACATCCCATAGATTCAGCTTTATCACTGTGTTAATCCTCACCCCTCATAGCTTCCCCTGTATCGCCGTGTTTTTGCTCACCTGTCATTTCTTCACCTAGATCGCTATGTTTTCGCTCCTCTCAATACTTCCCCTATATGGCTGTGTTTTCATGCACATCTCATCACGTCCCATATATCGCTGTGTATTCACGCACCTCTCATAGCATCCCCTATATCGCTGTGCCTTCGCACCTCTCATACCTTCTCCAATATCGCTGTGTTTTCGTGCACCCCTCATACCTTCCCTGATATCGCTGTGTTTTTCACGCACGTCTCATAACTTCTCCTATATCACTGTATTTTTGTGCAGCTCTTATACCTTCCCCTATATTGCCGTATTTTCATACACATCTCATAGCGTCCCCTATATCGCTGTGTATTCACGCACCTCCCATAGCATCCCTTATATTGCTGTGCCTTCGCGCACCTCTCATACCTTCCCCTATATGGCCCTGTTTACGCGCACCTTCCATACCTTCCCGTATATCGCTGTGTTTTCACGCACCTCTCATAATTTCTCCTATATCGCCGTATTTTTGCGCACCTCTCATGGCTTCCCCAATATCACCACGTTTTCACGCACATCTCCTAACGTCCTATATATCGCTGTGTATTCGCGCAACTGCCATAGCATCCCCTATATCGCTGTGCTTTCGCGCACCTCTCATACCTTCCCCTATGTCGCCCTGTTTTCGCACACCTCCCATACCGTCCCCTATATCGCTGTATTTTCGCACACCTCTCATGGCTTCCCCAATATCACCGTTTTTTAATGCACATCTCATAACGTCTCCTATATCTCTGTGTATTCACGCACCTCCCATAGCATCCTCTATATCGCTGTGCCTTCGCGCATCGCTCATACCTTCCCTTATATCACCCTGTTTCCCGTGCACCTCCCATGGCTTCGCCTACATCGCTGTGTTTTTCTGCACATCTCATACCTTCCCCTATATCGCCGTGTTTTCGCGCACCTCTCATTTCTTCACCTATATCGCTGTGTTTCCGCTCCTCTCATTACTTCCCCTATATCGCTCTGTGTTCTCGCACTTCTGATACAGTTCCCTGTATCAACGTGTTTTCGCGCAACTCTCATAATTTCACCTATATCGCCGTGTTCTCGCACACCTCTCATATCTTCCCCTATATCACTGTGTTTTCGCGCACGTCCAATAGTGTCCCCTATATCGCTCTGTTTTCACGCACCTCTCATGTCTTCCCCTATATCACTGTGTTTTCGTGTACCTCTCATACCTCCCCTTATATCGCTGTGTTTTCACGCACCTCTCATAACTTCCCCTGTATTGCTGTATTTTTGCGCACCTCTCAGAACTTCCCCTGTATTGCAGTGTTTTTATGCACATCTCATAACGTCCCCTATATCACTGTGTATTCGTGCACCTCCCATAGCATCCCCTATATCGCTGTGCCTTCGCGCACCTCTCATACCTTCCCCTATATCGCCCTGTTTTCGCGCACATCCCATACCTTCCACTATATTGCCCTGTTTCCGCGCACCTCACATGTCTTTCACTACATCGTTGTGTTTTCTGGCACCTCTGATGCATTTCCCTGTAACACCAAGTTTCACGCACCTTTCATACTTTCCCCTAAATCGCCGTTTTTACGTGCACCTCTCATACCTCCCCCTATATCGCTGTCTTTTCACGCACATCCCATAGATTCACCTTTATCGCTGTGTTATTGCTCACCTCTCATAGATTCCCCTATATCGCTGTGTTTTTGCTCACTTCTCATTGCTTCCACTACATCGACATGTTTTCGCGCACCTCTCATGTCTTCAACTAGATCGCTATGTTTTCGATCCTCTCAATACTTCCCTTATATCGCTGTGTTTTCTCGCACATCTGATACATTCTCCCGTATCGCCGTGTTTTCGCACACCTCTCATAATGTCCCCTATATCGCCGTGTTCTCGCACACCTCTCATAACTTCCCCTATATCACTGTGTTTTCGCGCACGTCCCATTGTGTCCCCTATATCGCTGTGTTTTCGCGCACCTCTCATAGCTTCCCCCATATCGCCCTGTTTTCGTGCACATCCCATAGCTTCCACTATATTGCCCTGCTTTCGCGCATCTCTCATGTATTTCACTACATAGCTGTGTTTTCTGGCACCTCTGATGCATTCCCCTGTAACGCCAAGTTTTCGCGCACACTCTCATACATTCCCCTATATCGCCGTGTTTACGCGAACCTCTCATACCTCCCCCTATATCGCCATGTTTTTATGCACAACTTATACCGTCTCCTATATCGCTGTGTTTTCGTGTACCTCTCATAGCATCCCCTGTATCGCTGTGCCTTCGTGCACCTCTCATACCTTCCCCTATATCGCTGTGTTTTCACGCACCTATCTTAACTTCCCCTATATCGCTGTGTTTTCAGGCACCTCTCCTGGCTTCCCCAATATCGCCGTGTATTCATGCACATCTCATACCGTCCCCTATATCGCTGTGTTTTGGCGCACCTCCCATAGCTTCATCTACATCGCTGTTTTCGCGCACATCCTATAGCTTCACCTTGATCGCTGTGTTATTGCTCACCTCTCATAGCTTACCCTATATCGCCGTGTTTTCGCGCACCTCACATGTCTTCACCTATATCTCTATGTTTTCGCTCCTATCATTAATTCCCCTATATCGCTGTGTTTTCTCGCACCTCTGATACATTCTCCTGTATTGCCATGTTTTCGCGCACCTCTTACAATTTCCCCTATATCGCCGTGTTCTCGCACACCTCTCATACCGTCCCCTATATCACAGTTTTTTGCGCGTGTCCCATGGCGTCCCCTATATCGCTGTGTTTTCTCGCACCTCTGATACATTCCCCTGTATCGCCGTGGTTTCGTGCACATCCCATAGGTTGCACTATATTGCCCTGTTTTTGCGCACCTCTCATGTCTTCCCCTATATCGCTGTGCCTTCGCGCACCTCTCATAACTTCCCCTATATCGCCCTGTTTTCGCGCACCTCCCATACCTTCCCCAATATCGCAGTGTTTTCGTGCACCTCTCATAGCCACCCTTATATCGCTGTGTTTTCACGCACTTCTCATAACTTCTCCTATATCACTGTATTTTTGCGCAGCTCTTATGCCTTCCCCTATATTTCTGTGTTTTCATGCACATCTCATAACGTCCCCTATATCGCTGTGTATTCGCGCACATCCCATAGCATCCCTTATATTGCTCTGCCTTCGCGCACCTCTCATACCTTCCCCTATATCGCCCTGTTTTCGCGCACCTTCCATATCTTCCCCTATATCGCTGTGTTTTCATGCACCTCTCATACCTCCGTCTATATCGCTGTGTTTTCACACACCTCTCATAACTTCTCCTAAATCGCTGTGTTTTTGTGCACCTCTCATTCCTTCCTTAATATCACTGCGTTTTCATGCACATCTCATCACGTCCCCTATATTTCTGTGTTTTCGTGCACCTCTCATACCTCCCCTATATCGCTGTGCCTTGCGCACCTCTCATACCTTCCCCTATATCGCTGTCTTTTCGCGCACATACCATAGATTCACCTTTATCGCTGTGTTATTGCTCACCTCTCATAGCTTCCCCTATATCGCCATGTTGTTATGCACATCTCATAACGTACTCTAAATCGCTGTATATTTGCGCACCTTCCACAGCTTCACCTACATCGCTGTTTTCGCGCACCTCTCATACCTTCCCCTATATCGATATATTTTTGCGAGCATCTCATAACTTTCCCCATATTGATGTGTTTTCATGCACATCTCATAACGTCCCCCATATCGTTCTGTATTTGCGCACCTCCCATAGCATCCCTTGTATTGCTGTGCCTTCGCGCACCTCTCATACCTTCCCCTATATCACCCTGTTTTTGCGCATCTTCCATACCTTCCACTATATCGCTGTGTTTTCACGCACCTCTCATAATTTCTCCTATATCGCCGTATTTTTGCACACCTCTCATGAATTCCCCAATATCGCCGTGTTTTAATGCACATCCCTTAACGTCCCATATATCGCTGTGTATTCGCGCACCTGCCATAGCATCCCCTATATCGCTGTGCCTTCGCGCACCTCTCATACCTTCCCCTACGTCGCCCTGTTTTCGCACTCCTCCCATACCGTCCCCTATATCGCTGTATTTTCGCACACCTCTCATGGCTCCCCAATATCGCCGTATTTTCATGCACATCTCATAGGTTCCACGATATTGCCCTGTTTTTGCGCACCTCTCATGTCTTCCCCATATAACACGGTGTTTTCGCGCACCTCTCATAGCATCCCCTATATCGCCCTGTTTTCGTGCACATCCCATAGCTTCCACTATATCGCCCTGTTTTCGCGCACCTCCCATACCTTCCCCAATATCGCTGTGTTTTCGTGCACCTCTCATACCTTCCCCTATATCGCTGTGTTTTCACACGCCTCTCATAACTTCTCCTATATCACTGTATTTTTGCACAGCTCTTATACCTTCCACTATATTGCCGTGTTTTCATGCACATCTCATAACGTCCCCTATATCGCTGTGTATTCGCGCACATCCCATAGAATCCCTTATATTGCTCTGCCTTCGCGTACCTCTCATACCTACCCCTATATCGCCCTGTTTTCGCGCACATTCCATACCTTCCCCTCTATCGCTGTGTTTTCATGCACCTCTCATACCTCCCCCTATATCGCTGTGTTTTCACACACCTCTCATAACTTCTCCTATATCGCTGTGTTTTTGTGCACCTCTCATACCTTCCCTAATATCACTGCGTTTTCATGCACATCTCATCACGTCCCCTATATTTCTGTGTTTTCGTGCACCTCTCATACCTCCCCCTATATCGCTGTGTCTTGCGCACCTCTCATACCTTCCCCTATATCGCCCTGTTTTCGCTTACCTTCCATACCTTCCCCTATATCGCTGTGTTTTCGCACACCTCTCATGTCTTCACCTAGATCGCTATGTTTTCGCTCCTCTCAATACTTCACCTATATCGCTGTGTTTTCAAGCACATCTGATACATTTTGCCGTATCACCGTGTTTTCGCACACCTCTCATAATTTCCCCTATATTGCCCTGTTCTCGCGCACCTCTCATGTCTTCCACTACCTCGCTGTGTTTTCTAGCACTTCTGATGCATTCCCCTGTAACACCAAGTTTTCGCGCACCTCTCATACTTTCCCCCATATCGCCGTGCTTACGCGCACCTCTCATACCTCCCCCAATATCGCCATGTTTTTATGCACATCTCATACCGTCTCCTATATCGCTGTGTTTTTGCGCACCTCCGATAGCATCCCATATATCGCTGTTCCTTCGAGCACCTCTCATACCTTCCCTATATCGCCCTGATTTTGCGCAGCTCCTATACCTTCCCTTATATCACTGCGTTTTCGTGCACCTTTCATACCTTCCCCTATATCGTTGTATTTTCGCACACCTCTCATAACTTCTCCTATATCGCTGTGTTTTTGTGTACCTCTCATACCTTCCCTAATATCACTGCGTTTTCATGCACATCTCATCACGTCCCCTATATCGCTGTGTATTCACGTACCTCCCATAGCATCCCCTATATCGCTGTGCCTTGCGCACCTCTCATAGCTTCCCCTATATCGCTGTCTTTTCGTGCACATTCCATAGATTCACCTTTATCGCTGTGTTATTGCTCACCTCTCATAGCTTCCCCTGTATCGCCGTGTTTTTGCTCACTTCTCATAGCTTCCCCTGTATCGCCGTGTTTTTGCTCATCTCTCATAGCTTCCCCTATGTTGCCATGTTTTCGCGCACCTCTCATGTCTTCACCTAGATCGCTGTTTTCGATCCTCTCAATACTTCCCCTATATCGCTGTGTTTTCTCGCACATCTGATACATTGTCCCGTATCGCCGTGCTTTCACACATCTCTCATAATTTACCCTATATCGCCGTGTTCTCGCACACCTCTCATAACTTCCCCTATATCACTGTGTTTTCGTGCACGTCCCATTGCGTCCGCTATATCGCTTTGTTTTCGCGCACCTCTCATAGCTTCCCCTATATCGCCCTGTTTTCGTACACATCCCATATCTTCCACTATATTGCCCTGTTTTAGTGCACCTCTCATGTATTCCACTACACAGCTGTGTTTTCTGGTGCCTCTGATGCATTCCCCTGTAACGCCAAGTTTTCACGCTCCTCTCATACTTTCCCCTATATCGCCGTGTTTACGCGCACCTCTCATACCTCCCCCTATATTGCCATGTTTTTATGCACATCTCATACCGTCTCCTATATCGCTGTGTTTTCGCGCACCTCCCATAGCATCCTTATATCGCTGTGCCTTCGTGAACCTCTCATACCTTCCCCTATATCGCTGTGTTTTCACGCACCTCTCTTAACTTCTCCTATATCGCTGTGTTTTTGTGCACCTCTCATACCTTCCCTAATATCACTGCGTTTTCATGCACATCTCATAACTTCCCCTGTATCGCTGTCTTTTCGCACACATCCCATAGATTCACCTTTATCGCTGTGTTATTGCTCACCTCTCATAGCTTCCCCTATATCACTGTGTTTTCACGGAGCTCTCATACCTTCCCCTATATCTCTGTGTTTTCGCACACCTCTCACGGCTTCCTGACTATCGCCGTGTATTCATGCACATCTCGTACCTTCCCCTATATCGCTGTGCTTTCACGCACCTCCCATAGCTTCGCCTACATCGCTGTTTTCGCGCACCTCTCATACCTTCCCCTATATCGATGTATTTTTACGCACATCTCATACCTTTCCCTATATTGATGTGTTTTCATGCACATTTCATAACGTCCCCTATATCGCTCTGTATTTGCGCACCTCCCATAGCATCCCTTGTATTGCTGTGCCTTCGCGCACCTCTCATACCTTCCCAAATATCGCCCTGTTTTCGCGCACCTCCCATTCCTTCAACTATATCGCTATTTTCGTGCACCTCTCATGCATTCCCGTATACCGCTGTGTTTTTGCACAACTCTCATACCTTCCCCAATATCACCATGTTTTCATGCACATCTCCTAACGTCCCCAATGTCGCTGGGTTTTCACGCACCTCTCATAACCCCCCCTCTATCGCCCTGTTTTAGCGCTCCTCTCATACCTTCCCCTATATCACTGTGTTTTCGCGCACCTCTCATACCTTCCCCTATATCGATGTATTTTTGCACACCTCTCATGGCTTCCCCTATATTGATGTGTTTTCATGCACATCTCATAACGTCCCCTATATCGCTGTGTATTCGCGCACCTGCCATAGCATCCCCTATATCACTGTGCCTTCGCGCACCTCTCATACCATCCCCTATGTCGCCCTGTTTTCGCACACCTCCCATACCGTCCCCTAAATCGCTGTATTTTCGCACACCTCTCATGGCTTCCCCAATATCGCCGTGTTTTCATGCACATCTCATAACGTCTGCTATATCTCTGTGTAATCACGCACCTCCCATAGCATCCCCTGTATCTCTGTGCCTTCGCGCACCGTTCATACCTTCCCCTATATCGCCCTGTTTCCCGCGCACCTCCCATGGGTTCGTATACATCGCTGTGTTCTTGCGCACCTCTCATATCTTCCCCTATATCGCCCTGTTTTCGCGCACATCCCATAACTTCAACTTTATCGCTGTGTTATTGCTTACCTCTCATAGCTTACCCTATATTGCCGTGTTTTCGCGCACCTCTCATGTCTTCACCTATATCGCTGTGTTTCCGCTCCTCTCATTACTTCCCCTCTATCACTCTGTGTTCTCGCACTTCTGATACTGTTCCCTGTTTCAACGTGTTCTCGCACACCTCTCATATCTTCCCCTATATCGCTGTGTTTTTGTGCACCTCCCATACCATCCCCTATATTGCTGTGCCTTCGCACACCTCTCATACCTTTCCCTATATCACCATGTTTTCGAGCACCTCCCATAACTTCCCCTATATCGCTGTGTTTTCGTGTACCTCTCATACCTCCCCTTATATCGCTGTCTTTTCACGCACCTCTCATACCTTCTCCTGTATTGCTGTATTTTTGCGTACCTCTCATAACTTCCCCTATATTGCCGTGTTTTTATGCACATCTCATACGATCCCCAATATCGCACAGTTTTCGCGCACCTCCGATTCCTTCCCCTATGTCGCTGTGTTTTCGTGCACCTTTCATACCTTCCCCTATACCGCTGTGTTTTCACACACCTCTCATAACTTCTTCTATATCACTGAGTTTTTGTGCACCTCTCATACCTTCCCGAATATCGCTGAGTTTTCATGCACATCTCATCACGTCCCCTATATCGCTGTGTATTCGCGCACCTCCCATGGCATCCCCTATATCGCTGTGCCTTGCGCACCTCTCATAGCTTCCCCTATATCGCTGTCTTTTTGTGCACATCCCATAGGTTCAGCTTTATCGCTGTGTTATTGTTCACCTCTCATAGCTTCCCCTGTATCGCCGTGTTTTTGCTCAGCTCTCATGTCTTCACCTTGATCGCTATGTTTTCGCTCCTCTCAATACTTCCCCTATATCGCTGTGTTTTCTCACACAATTGATACATTCTCCCGTATCGCTGTTTTCGCACACCTCTCATTATTTCCCCTATATCGCCGTGTTCTCGCGCACCTCTCATACCTTCCCCTATATCGCCCTGTTTTCGCGCACATCCCGTACCTTCCACTATAATGCCCTGTTTTCGTGCACCTCTCATGTCTTCCACTACATCGCTGTGTTTTCTGGCACCTCTGATGCATTCCCCTGTAACGCCATGTTTTTATGCACATCTCATACCGTCTCCTATATCGCTGTGTTTTCGCGCGCTCCCATAGCATCCCCTATATCGCTGTGCCTTCGTGCACCTCTCATACCTTCCCCTATATCGCTGCGTTTTCGTGCACCTCTCATACCTTCCCTTATATGGCTGTGTTTTCATGCACATATCATAACGTCCCCTATATCGCTGTGTATTCGTGCACTTCCCATTCCTTCCCGAATATATCTCTGTGCTTTCGTGCACCTTTCATTTCTTCCCCTATATCGCTGTGTTTTCGCACAGCTCTCATAACTTCTCCTATATCGCTGTGTTTTTGTGCACCTCTGATACCTTCCCTAATATCGCTGCGTTTTCATGCACATCTCATCACGTCTCCTATCTCGCTGTGTATTCACGCACCTCCCATAGCATCCCCTATATCACTGTGCCTTGCGCACCTCTCATAGCTTCCCCTATATCGCTGTCTTTTCGCGCACATCCCATAGATTTACCTTTATCGCTGTGTTATTGCTCACCTCTCATAGCTTCCCCTGTATCGCCGTGTTTTTGCTCACCTCTCATAGCTTCCCCTATATCGCCGTGTTTTCGCGCACCTCTCATGTTTTCCCTTATATCACTGTGTTTTCGCACACCTTCCATAGCATCCCCTATATTGCTGTGCCTTCACATACCTCTCATAACTTCATCTATATCACCCTGTTTTCGAGCACCTTCCATACCTTCCCCTATATCGCTGTGTTTTCATGCACCTCTCATACCTCCCCCTATATCGCTGTGCCTTGCGCACCTCTCATACCTCCCCCTATATCGCTGTGCCTTGCGCACCTCTCATACCTTCCCCTATATCGCTGTTCCTTGCGCCCCTTCATTCCTTCCCCTAAATTGCTGTCTTTTTGCGCAAATCCCATAGATTCACCTTTATTGCTGTGTTATTGCTCATCTCTCATAGCTTCCCCTGTATCGCCGTGTTTTTGCGCACCTCTCATAACTTCCCCTATATCGCCGTGTTGTTATGCACATCTCATAACGTCCCCTATATCACTGTGTATTCGCGCACCTCCCATAGCATCCCCTATATCGCTGTGTTTTCGTGCACCTCTCATGTCGTCACCTAGATCGCTATGTTTTCGCTCCTCTCATTACTTCCCCTATATCGTTGTGTTTTCTCGCACATCTGATACATTCTCCCATATCGTCGTGTTTTCGCCCACCTCTCATAATTTCCCCTATATCGCCGTGTTTTCGCGCACCTCTCATAAATTCCCCTATATCGCCGTGTTCTCGCACATCTCTCATACCTTCCCCTATATCACTGTGTTTTCGTGCACATCGCATAGCTTCCATTATATTGCACTATTTTTGTGCACCTCTCATGTCTTCCCCTATATCACTGTGTTTTCGCGCACCTCCCGTAGCATCGCCTATATTGCTGTGCCTTCGTGCACCTCTCATACCTTCCCCTATATCGCCATGTTTTCGTGCACCTCTCCTACCTCCCCCAATATCGCTGTGTTTTCATGCCCCTCTCATAACTTCTCCCATATTGCTGTATTTTTGTGCACCTCTCGTGGCTTTCCCAATATCGCCGCGTTTTCATGCACGTCTCTTAATGTCCCCTATATCGCTGGGTATTCGTGCACTTCCCATAGCGTCCCCTATATCGCTGTGCTGTCGCTCACCTCTCATATCTACGCATATATCGCCTTGTTTTCGCACACCTCCCATACCTTCCCCCACATCGGTGTCTTTTCACACACCTCTCATGGCTTCCCCAATATCGCCATATTTTCATGCACATCTCATAACGTTCCCTATATCGCTGTGTATTCACGTTCCTCCCATAGAATCCCCTATATCGCTGTTTCTTCGTGCACCTCTCATACCTTCCCCAATATCGCCCTGTTTTCGCACACCTCTCATGGCTTCGCCTACATCGCTGTGTTTTCGCACACCTCTCATAGCTTCCCCTATATTGCTGTCTTTTCACGCTCATCTCATAGCTTCACCTTTATCGCTGTGGTATTGCTCACCTCCCATAGCATCCCCTATATTGCCATGTTTTCACGCACCTCTCATAAATTCTCCAACATTGCTGTATTTTTGCGCACCTCTCATAACTTCCCCTATATCGCTGTGTTTTTGTGCACCTCTCATACCTTCCCCTACATCACTGTGTTTTCGCGCACGTCCCATAGCGTCCCCTATATCGCTGTGTTTTCGCGCACCTCTCATACCTTCCCCTATATCGCCCTGTTTTCGTGCACATCCCATAGCTTCCACTATATTGTTCTGTTTTGGCAGAACTCTCATGTCTTCTCCTACATCACTGTGTTTTCTCGCACTTCTGATGCATTCCCATGTAACGCCAAGTTTTCACGCACCTCTCATACTTTCCCCTATATCGCCGTGTTTTCGCGTACCTCTCTTAGCTTCCCCTATATCACCATGTTTTCATACACATCTCATACCGTCCCCTATATCACTGTGTTTTCGCGCACTTCCCATAGCAGCCCCTATATCGCTGTACCTTCGTGCACCTCTCACACCTTCCCCTATATCGCCCTGCTTTTGCGCACCTCCTATACTTACCCCTATATCGCTGTGTTTTCACGCATCTCTCATGGCTTCCTCAATATCGCCGTGTATTCATGCACGTCTCATACCGTCCCCTATATCGCTGTGTTTTCGCACACCTCCCATAGCTCCGCCTACATCGCTGTTTTCGCACACCTCTCATACCTTCCCCATATCGCTGTCTTTTCGCGCACATCCCATAGCTTCACCTTTATCGCTGTGTTATTGCTCATCTCTCATAACTTCCCCTATATCGCCGTTTTTTCGCACACCTCGCATGTCTTCACCTATATCGCTATTTTTCGCTCCAATCATTACTTCCCCTATATCGCGGTGTTTTCTCGCACCTCTGAAACATTCCCCTGTATTACCATGTTTTCGCACACCTCTTATAATTTCCCCTATATCGCTGTGCTCTCACAGACCTCTCATACCTTCCCCTATATCACTGTGTTTTTGCGCACGTCCCATAGCGTCTCCTATATCGCTGTGTTTTCTCGCACCTCTGATGCATTCCCTTGTATCGCCCTGTTTTCGCGCACTTCCCATACATTCCCCTATATAGCAGTGCCTTCGCGCAACTCTCTTCCCTTCCCCTATATCGCCCTGTTTTCGCGCACTTCACATACATTCCCCTATATCGTTGTGTTTTCATGCACCTCCCATAGCATCCCCTATATTGCTGTGCCTTCGCGCACCCCTCTTACCTTCCCCTAAAGAGCCGTTTTCACGCACCTCCCATACATTCCCCTATATCGCTGTGTTTTCATGCAACTCTCATACCTCCCCCTATGTCGCTTTGTTTTCACGCACCTCTCATAACTTCTCCTATATCGCTGTATTTTGTGCACCTCTCATGGCTTCCCCAATATAGTCGTGTTTTCATGCACATCTCTTAACGTCCCCTATATCGCTGTGTATTCGCGCACCTCCCATAAAGTCCCCTATATCGCTGTGTTTTCGCACACCTCTCATACCTTCCCCTATATCGCCCTGTTTTCGCGCACCTTCCATAGCTTCCACTATATTGCCCTGTTTTCGCGCACCTCTCATGTCTTCCCCTACATCGCTGTGTTTTCTCGCACTTCTGATGCATTCCCATGTAACGCCAAGTTTTCGCGCACCTCTCATACTTTCCCCTATATCACCGTGTTTTTGCGTACCTCTCATAGCTTCCCCTATATCACCGTGTTTTCATACACCTCTCATACCTTCCCCTATATCGCTGTCTTTTCGCGCACATGCCATAGCTTCACTTTTATCGCTGTGTTATTGCTCACCTCTCATAGATTCCCCTATATCGCTGTGTTTTTGCTCACCTCTCATATTTTCCCCTATATCGCCGTGTTTTCGCGCACCTCTCATGTCTTCACCTAGATCGCTATGTTTTCGCTCTTCTCATTAATTCTCCTGTACCGCCGTGTTTTCGCGCACCTCTCATAATTTCGCCTATATCGCCGTGTTCTCACACACGTGTCATACCATCCCCTATATCACTGCGTTTTCGCGCACGTCCCATAGCTTCCACTACATTGCCCAGTTTTCACGCACCTCTCATGTATTCCCCTATACCACTGTGTTTTCGCGCACCTCCCATACCTTCCTCTATATCGCTGTATTTTTGCGCACCTCTCGTACCTTCCCCTATATCGCCGTGTTTTCAATCACATCTCAAAACGTCCCCCATATTGCTGTGTATTCGCGCACCTCCCATAGAATCCCCTATATCGCTGTGCCTTCGCGCACATCTCATACCTTCCCCTATATCGTCTTGTTTTCGCGCACCTCCCATATCTTCCCTTTTATCGTTGTGTTTTCGTGCACCTCTCATACCTTCCCCTATATTGCTGTGTTTTTGCGCATCTCTCATGGCTTCCCCAATACTGCCGTGTATTCATGCGCATCTCATACCTTCCCTTATATCACTGTGCTTTCGCGCACCTCCCATAGCCACGCCCACGTCGCTGTGTTTTCGCGCACCTCTCATACCTTCCCCTATATCGCTGTCTTTTTGCGCACATCCCATAGCTTCATCTTTTTCGCTGTGTTATTGCTCACCTCTCATAGCTTCCCCTATATCACTGTGTTTTCACGCACCTCTCATGTCTTCACCTATATCGCTATGTTTTCGCTCCTGTCATTACTTCCATTATATCGCTGTGTTTTCTCACACCTCTGATACATTCCCCTGTTTCGCCGTGTTGTCACACACCTCTCATAATTTCCCCTACATCGCTGTATTCTCGCACACCTCTCATACCTTCCCCTATATCTCTGTGTTTTCGCGCACGTCCCATAGCGTCCCCTATATCGCTGTATTTTGGCGCACCTCTCATACCTTCCCCTATATTGCCCTGTTTTCGCGCAGCTCCCATAACTTCCCCAATATCGCTGTCTTTTCGTGCACATCCCATAGATTCACCTTTATCCCTGTGTTATTGCTCACCTCTCATAGGTTCCCCTGTATCGCCGTGTTTTTGCTCACCTCTCATAGCTTCCCCTGTATCGCCGTGTTTTTGCTCATCTCTCATAGCTTCCCCTATATTGCCATGTTTTCACGCACCTCTCATGTCTTCACCTAGATCGCTGTTTTCGATCCTCTCAATACTTCCCCTATATCGCTGTGTTTTCTCGCACATCTGATACATTGTCCCGTATCGCCGTGCTTTCACACATCTCTCATAATTTACCCTATATCGCCGTGTTCTCGCACACCTCTCATAACTTCCCCTATATCACTGTGTTTTCGCGCACGTCCCATTGCGTCCCCTATATCGCTTTTGTTCGCGCACCTCTCATAGCTTCCCCTATATCGCCCTGTTTTCGTACACATCCCATAGCTTCCACTATATTGCCCTGTTTTAGCGCACCTCTCATGTATTCCACTACATAGCTGTGTTTTCTGGTGCCTCTGATGCATTCCCCTGTAACGTCAAGTTTTCACGCACCTCTCATACTTTCCCCTATATCGCCGTGTTTACGCGCACCTCTCATACCTCCCCCTATATCGCCATGTTTTTATGCACATCTCATACCGTCTCCTATATCGCTGTGTTTTCGCGCACCTCCCATAGCATCCCTATATCGCTGTGCCTTCGTGAACCTCTCATACCTTCCCCTATATCGCTGTGTTTTCACGCACCTCTCTTAACTTCTCCTATATCGCTGTGTTTTTGTGCACCTCTCATACCTTCCCTAATATCACTGCGTTTTCATGCACATCTCATAACTTCCCCTGTATCACTGTCTTTTCGCACACATCCCATAGATTCACCTTTATCGCTGTGTTATTGCTCACCTCTCATAGCTTCCCCTATATCGCCGTGTTGTTATGCACATCTCATAACGTCCTCTATATCGCTGTATATTCGCGCACCTCCCATAGCTTCCCTTATATCGCTGTGCTTTCGCGCACCTCTCATACCTTCCCAAATATCGCCGTTTTCGCGCACCTCCCATTCTTTCACCTATTTCGCTTATTCGTGCACCTCTCATGCATTCCCGTATACCGCTGTGTTTTTGCACACCTCTCATACCTTCCCCAATATCACCGTGTTTTCATGCACATCTCATAACGTCCCCAATGTCGCTGGGTTTTCACGCACCTCTCATAACTTCCCCTCTATCGCCCTGTTTTCGCGCTCCTCTCATACCTTCCCCTATATCACTGTGTTTTCACGCAGCTCTCATACCTTCCCCTATATCGCTGTGTTTTCGCACACCTCTCACGGCTTCCCGACTATCGCCGTGTATTCATGCACATCTCGTACCTTCCCCTATATCGCTGTGCTTTCACGCACCTCCCATAGCTTCGCCTACATCGCTGTTTTCGCGCACCTCTCATACCTTCCCCTATATCGATGTATTTTTGCGCACATTTCATACCTTTCCCTATATTGATGTGTTTTCATGCACATCTCATAACGTCCCCTATATTGCTCTGTATTTGCGCACCTCCCATAGCATCCCTTGTATTGCTGTGCCTTCGCGCACCTCTCATACCTTCCCAAATATCGCCCTGTTTTCGCGCACCTCCCATTCCTTCAACTATATCGCTATTTTCGTGCACCTCTCATGCATTCCCGTATACCGCTGTGTTTTTGCACAACTCTCATACCTTCCCCAATATCACCATGTTTTCATGCACATTTCCTAACGTCCCCAACGTCGCTGGGT
The DNA here is from genome assembly GCF_030028105.1 of Mobula birostris. Lineage (NCBI taxonomy): Eukaryota > Metazoa > Chordata > Chondrichthyes > Myliobatiformes > Myliobatidae > Mobula > Mobula birostris. The sequence continues at coordinate 113,738 of NW_027278390.1, read as the reverse complement.
TTTCACGCACCTCTCATAACCTCTCCTCTATCGCCCTGTTTTCGTGCTCCTCTCATACCTTCCCCTATATCACTGTGTTTTCGCGCACCTCTCATACCTTCCCCTAAATCGCTGTATTTTCGCACACCTCTCATGGCTTCCCCAATATCGCCGTGTTTTCATGCACATCTCATAACGTCTCCTATATCTCTGTGTATTCACGCACCTCCCATAGCATCCCCTGTATCTCTGTGCCTTCGCGCACCGCTCATACCTTCCCCTATATCGCCCTGTTTCCCGCGCACCTCCCATGGGTTCGTATACATCGCTGTGTTCTTGCGCACCTCTCATATCTTCCCCTATATCGCCCTGTTTTCGCGCACATCCCATAACTTCAACTTTATCGCTGTGTTATTGCTTACCTCTCATAGCTTACCCTATATTGCCGTGTTTTCGCGCACCTCTCATGTCTTCACCTATATCGCTGTGTTTCCGCTCCTCTCATTACTTCCCCTCTATCACTCTGTGTTCTCGCACTTCTGATACTGTTCCCTGTTTCAACGTGTTCTCGCACACCTCTCATATCTTCCCCTATATCGCTGTGTTTTCGTGCACCTCCCATACTATCCCCTATATTGCTGTGCCTTCGCACACCTCTCATACCTTTCCCTATATCACCCTGTTTTCGAGCACCTCCCATAACTTCCCCATATCGCTGTGTTTTCGTGTACCTCTCATACCTCCCCTTATATCGCTGTCTTTTCACGCACCTCTCATACCTTCTCCTGTATTGCTGTATTTTTGCGTACCTCTCATAACTTCCCCTATATTGCCGTGTTTTTATGCACATCTCATACGATCCCCAATATCGCACAGTTTTCGCGCACTTCCGATTCCTTCCCCTATGTCGCTGTGTTTTCGTGCACCTTTCATACCTTCCCCTATATCGCTGTGTTTTCACACACCTCTCATAACTTCTTCTATATCACTGAGTTTTTGTGCACCTCTCCTACCTTCCCGAATATCGCTGAGTTTTCATGCACATCTCATCACGTCCCCTATATCGCTGTGTATTCGCGCACCTCCCATAGCATCCCCTATATCGCTGTGCCTTGCGCACCTCTCATAGCTTCCCCTATATCGCTGTCTTTTTGTGCACATCCCATAGATTCAGCTTTATCGCTGTGTTATTGCTCACCTCTCATAGCTTCCCCTGTATCGCTGTGTTTTTGCTCAGCTCTCATGTCTTCACCTAGATCGCTATGTTTTCGCTCCTCTCAATACTTCCCCTATATCGCTGTGTTTTCTCACACAATTGATACATTCTCCCGTATCTCTGTTTTCGCACAGCTCTCATTATTTCCCCTATATCGCCGTGTTCTCGCGCACCTCTCATACCTTCCCCTATATCGCCCTGTTTTCGCGCACATCCCATAACTTCAACTTTATCGCTGTGTTATTGCTTACCTCTCATAGCTTACCCTATATTGCCGTGTTTTCGCGCACCTCTCATGTCTTCACCTATATCGCTGTGTTTCCGCTCCTCTCATTACTTCCCCTCTATCACTCTGTGTTCTCGCACTTCTGATACTGTTCCCTGTTTCAACGTGTTCTCGCACACCTCTCATATCTTCCCCTATATCGCTGTGTTTTCGTGCACCTCCCATACCATCCCCTATATTGCTGTGCCTTCGCACACCTCTCATACCTTTCCCTATATCACCCTGTTTTCGAGCACCTCCCATAACTTCCCCTATATCGCTGTGTTTTCGTGTACCTCTCATACCTCCCCTTATATCGCTGTGTTTTCACGCACCCCTCATACCTTCTCCTGTATTGCTGTATTTTTGCGTACCTCTCATAACTTCCCCTATATTGCCGTGTTTTTATGCACATCTCATACGATCCCCAATATCGCACAGTTTTCGCGCACCTCCGATTCCTTCCCCTATGTGGCTGTGTTTTCGTGCACCTTTCATACCTTCCCCTATATCGCTGTGTTTTCACACACCTCTCATAACTTCTTCTATATCACTGAGTTTTTGTGCACCTCTCATACCTTCCCGAATATCGCTGAGTTTTCATGAACATCTCATCACGTCCCCTATATCGCTGTGTATTCGCGCACCTCCCATAGCATCCCCTATATCGCTGTGCCTTGCGCACCTCTCATAGGTTCCCCTATATCGCTGTCTTTTTGTGCACATCCCATAGATTCAGCTTTATCGCTGTGTTATTGCTCACCTCTCATAGCTTTCCCTATATCGCCGTGTTTTCGCGCACCTCTCATGTTTTCCCTTATATCACCGTGTTTTCGCACACCTTCCATAGCATCCCCTATATTGCTGTGCCTTCACATACCTCTCATAACTTCATCTATATCACCCTGTTTTCGAGCACCTTCCATACCTTCCCCTATATCGCTGTGTTTTCATGCACCTCTCATACCTCCCCCTATATCGCTGTGCCTTGCGCACCTCTCATACCTCCCCCTATATCGCTGTGCCTTGCGCACCTCTCATACCTTCCCCTATATCGCTGTTCCTTGCGCCCCTTCATTCCTTCCCCTAAATTGCTGTCTTTTTGCGCACATCCCATAGATTCACCTTTATTGCTGTGTTATTGCTCATCTCTCATAGCTTCCCCTGTATCGCCGTGTTTTTGCGCACCTCTCATAACTTCCCCTATATCGCCGTGTTGTTATGCACATCTCATAACGTCCCCTATATCGCTGTGTATTCGCGCACCTCCCATAGCATCCCCTATATCGCTGTGTTTTCGTGCACCTCTCATGTCGTCACCTAGATCGCTATGTTTTCGCTCCTCTCATTAATTCCCCTATATCGTTGTGTTTTCTCGCACATCTGATACATTCTCCCATATCGTCGTGTTTTCGCCCACCTCTCATAATTTCCCCTATATCGCCGTGTTTTCGCGCACCTCTCATAAATTCCCCTATATCGCCGTGTTCTCGCACATCTCTCATACCTTCCCCTATATCACTGTGTTTTCGTGCACATCGCATAGCTTCCATTATATTGCACTATTTTTGTGCACCTCTCATGTCTTCCCCTATATCACTGTGTTTTCGCGCACCTCCCGTAGCATCGCCTATATTGCTGTGCCTTCGTGCACCTCTCATACCTTCCCCTATATCGCCATGTTTTCGTGCACCTCTCCTACCTCCCCCAATATCGCTGTGTTTTCATGCCCCTCTCATAACTTCTCCCATATCGCTGCATTTTTGTGCACCTCTCGTGGCTTCCCCAATATCGCCGCGTTTTCATGCACGTCTCTTAATGTCCCCTATATCGCTGGGTATTCGTGCACTTCCCATAGCGTCCCCTATATCGCTGTGCTGTCGCTCACCTCTCATATCTACGCATATATCGCCTTGTTTTCGCACACCTCCCATACCTTCCCCTATATCGGAGTCTTTTCACACACCTCTCATGGCTTCCCCAATATCGCCATATTTTCATGCACATCTCATAACGTCCCCTATATCGCTGTGTATTCACGCTGCTCCCATAGAATCCCCTATATCGCTGTTTCTTCGTGCACCTCTCATACCTTCCCCAATATCGCCCTGTTTTCGCACACCTCTCATGGCTTCGCCTACATCGCTGTGTTTTCGCACACCTCTCATAGCTTCCCCTATATTGCTGTCTTTTCACGCTCATCTCATAGCTTCACCTTTATCGCTGTGGTATTGCTCACCTCCCATAGCTTCCCCTATATTGCCATGTTTTCACGCAATTCTCATATCTTCACCTATATCGCTGTGTTTCCGCTCCTCTCATTACTTCCCCTATATCGCTCTGTGTTCTCGCACCTCTGATACATTCCCCTGTTTCTCCGTGTTCTCGCACAATTTTCATATCTTCCCCTATATCAATGTGTTTTGGCGCTCGTCCAATAGCGCCCCCTATATCGCTGTGTTTTCGCGCACCTCTCATACCTCCCCCTATATCGCCCTGTTTTTGCGCACCTCCCATAGCATCCCCTATATTGCTGTGTTTTCACGCACCTCTCATAACTTCTCCTACATTGCTGTATTTTTGCACACCTCACGTAACTTCTTCTATATGGCCGTGTTTTTATGCAGATCTCATAACGTCCCCTATATCGCTGTGTATTCACGCACCTCCCATAGCATCTCCTATATCGCTGTGCGCTCGCGCACCTCTCATAACTTCCCCTATATCGCCGTTTTCACGCACCTCCCATTCCTTCCCCTATATCGCTGTGCTTTCACGCACCTCTCATAATTTCTCCTATATCGCTGTGTTTTTGTGCACCTCTCATACCTTCCCCTATATCGTTGTGTTTTCACGCACCTCTCATAACTTCTCTTACATTGCTGTATTTTTGCGCACCTCTCATAACTTCCCCTATATCGCTGTGTTTTTGTGCACCTCTCATACCTTCCCCTACATCACTGTGTTTTCGCGCACGTCCCATAGCGTCCCCTATATCGCCGTGTTTTCGCGTACCTCTCTTAGCTTCCCCTATATCACCATGTTTTCATACACATCTCATACCATCCCCTATATCACTGTGTTTTCGCGCACTTCCCATAGCAGCCCCTATATCGCTGTACCTTCGTGCACCTCTCACACCTTCCCCTATATCGCCCTGCTTTTGCGCACCTCCTATACTTACCCCTATATCGCTGTGTTTTCACGCATCTCTCATGGCTTCCTCAATATCGCCGTGTATTCATTCACGTCTCATACCGTCCCCTATATCGCTGTGTTTTCGCGCACCTCCCATAGCTTCGCCTACATCGCTGTTTTCGCACACCTCTCATACCTTCCCCATATCGCCGTCTTTTCGCGCACATCCCATAGCTTCACCTTTATCGCTGTGTTATTGCTCATCTCTCATAACTTCCCCTATATCGCCGTTTTCTCGCACACCTCGCATGTCTTCACCTATATCGCTATTTTTCGCTCCAATCATTACTTCCCCTATATCGCGGTGTTTTCTCGCACTTCTGAAACATTCCCCTGTATTACCATGTTTTCGCACACCTCTTATAATTTCCCCTATATCGCTGTGCTCTCACAGACCTCTCATACCTTCCCCTATATCACTGTGTTTTTGCGCACGTCCCATAGCGTCCCCTATATCGCTGTGTTTTCTCGCACCTCTGATGCATTCCCTTGTATCGCCCTGTTTTCGCGCACTTCCCATACATTCCCCTATATAGCAGTGCCTTCGCGCATCTCTCTTGCCTTCCCCTATATCGCCCTGTTTTCGCGCACTTCACATACATTCCCCTATATCGCTGTGTTTTCATGCACCTCCCATAGCATCCCCTATATTGCTGTGCCTTCGCGCACCCCTCTTACCTTCCCCTATATAGCATTGTTTTCACGCACCTCCCATACATTCCCCTATATCGCTGTGTTTTCGTGCACCTCTCATACCTCCCCCTATGTCGCTTTGTTTTCACGCACCTCTCATAACTTCTCCTATATCGCTGTCTTTTGTGCACCTCTCATGGCTTCCCCAATATAGCCGTGTTTTCATGCACATCTCTTAACGTCCCCTATATCGCTGTGTATTCGCGCACCTCCCATAAAGTCCCCTATATCGCTGTGTTTTCGCACACCTCTCATACCTTCCCCTATATCGCCCTGTTTTCGCACACCTTCCATAGCTTCCACTATATTGCCCTGTTTTCGCGCACCTCTCATGTCTTCAACTACATCGCTGTGTTTTCTCGCACTTCTGATGCATTCCCATGTAACGCCAAGTTTTCGCGCACCTCTCATACTTTCCCCTATATCACCGTGTTTTCGCGTACCTCTCATAGCTTCCCCTATATCACCGTGTTTTCATACACATCTCATACCGTCCCCTATATCGCTGTGTCTTCGTGCACCTCTCATACCTTCCCCTATATCGCTGTGTTTTCACGCACCTCTCATGGCTTCCCCAATATCGCCGTGTATTCGTGCTCGTCTCATACCGTCCCCTATATCGCTGTGTTTTCGTGCACCTCTTATAATTTCCTCATATCGCCGTGTTCTCGCAGACCTCTCATACCTTCCCCTATATCACTGTGTTTTCGCGCAAGTCCCATAGCGTCCCCAATATCGCTGTGTTTTCTCGCACCTCTGATGCATTCCCCTGTATCTCTGTGTTGTCGCGCACATCCCATAGCTTCCACTATATTGCCCTGCTTTTGCGCACCTCTCATGTCTTCCCCTATTTCACTGTGTTTTCGCGCACCTCCCATAGCATCCCCTATATTCCTGTGCCTTCGAGCACCTCTCATACCTTCCCCTATATCGCCCTGTTTTCGCGCACCTCCCATACATTCTCCCATATCGCTGTGTTTTCGTGCACCTCTCATACCTCCCCCTATATCGTTGTGTTTTCACGCACCTCTCATAACTTCTCCTCTATCGCTGTATTTTTGTGCACCTCTCATGGCTTCCCCAATATCGCGGTGTTTTCATGCACATCTCTTAACGTCCCCTATATCGCTGGGTTTTCACGCACCTCTCATAACTTCCACTATATCATCTGTTTTCGTACTCCTCTCATACCTTCCCCTGTATCGCTGTGTTTTCGCGCACCTCTCATACCTTCCCCTATATCGCTGTCTTTTCGCGCACATCCCATAGCTTCACCTTTATCGCTGTGTTATTGCTCACCTCTCATAGATTCCCCTATATCGCCGTGTTTTTGCTCACCTCTCATAGCTTCCCCTATATCGCCATGTTTTCGCGCACCTCTCATGTCTTCACCTAGATCGCTATGTTTTCGCTCTTCTCATTAATTCTCCTGTATCACCGTGTTTTCGCGCACCTCTCATAATTTCGCCTATATCGCCGTGTTCTCACACACGTGTCATACCATCCCCTATATCACTGTGTTTTCGCGCACGTCCCATAGCTTCCACTACATTGCCCAGTTTTCACGCACCTCTCATGTCTTCCCCTATATCGCTGTGTTTTCTCACACCTCTGATGCATTCCCCTATAACGCCAAGTTTTCGCGCACCTCTCCTACTTTCCCCTATATCACCGTGTTCTCGCGCAGCTCGCATACCTTCCTGTATATCACTGTGTTTACACGCACGTCCCATGGAGTCCCGTATATTGCTGTGTTTTCGCGCAGCTCTCATACCTTCCCCTATATCGCCCTGTTTTCATGCACATCCCATAGCTCTCACTATATTGCCCTGTTTTCGTGCATCTCTCATGTCTCCCCTATATCGCTGTGTTTTTGCTTCTCTCATAACTTCCCATATATCGCTGTGTTTTCTCGCACCTCTGATGCATTCCCCTGTATCGCCGTGTTTTTGCGCACCTCTCATACTTTCCCCTATATCGCCGTGTTTTCACGCATCTCTCATTTCTTCCCCGATATCTCCGTGTTTTCCTTCACATCTCATACCGTCCCTAATATCACTGTGCCTTCGCACACCTCTCATAACTTCCCCTATATCGCTGTGTTTTCGTGCACCTCTCATACCTTCACACCTTCTCCTATATCGCTGTGTTTTCACTCACCTCTCATAACTTCTGATATATCGCCGTGTTTTCGCGGACCTCTCATAATTTCCCTTATATAGCCATGTTCTTGCACACGTCTCGTACCTTCCACTATATCACTGCGTTTTTGCGCACGTCCCATAGCATCCCCTGTATCGCTGTGTTTTCGGGCACCTCTCATACTTTTCCCTGTATCGCCATGTTTTCGCGCATATCCCATAGCTTCCACTATATAGCCCTGTTTTCGAGCACCTCTCATGTCTTCCCCTATACCACTGTGTTTTCGCGCACCTCCCATACCTTCCTCTATATCGCTGTGTTTTTGTGCACCTCTCATTCCTTCCCCTATATCGCTGTGTTTTCACGCACCTCTCATAACTTCTCCTATATCGCTGTATTTTTGCGCACCTCTCATACCTTCCCCTATATCGCCGTGTTTTCAATCACATCTCATAACGTCCCCCATATTGCTGTGTATTCGCGCACCTCCTATAGAATCCCCTATATCGCTGTGCCTTCGCGCACATCTCATACCTTCCCCTATATCGTCCTGTTTTCGCGCACCTCCCATACCTTCCCTTTTATCGTTGTGTTTTCGTGCACCTCTCATACCTTCCCCTATATTGCCCTGTTTTTGCGCAGCTCCTATACCTTCCCTTATATCACTGCGTTTTCGTGCACCTTTCATACCTTCCCCTATATCGCTGTATTTTCGCACACCTCTCATAACTTCTCCTATATCGCTGTGTTTTTGTGCACCTCTCATACCTTCCCTAATATCACTGCGTTTTCATGCACATCTCATCACATCCCCTATATCGCTGTGTATTCACGTACCTCCCATAGCATCCCCTATATCGCTGTGCCTTGCGCACCTCTCATAGCTTCCCCTATATTGCTGTCTTTTCGTGCACATCCCATAGATTCACCTTTATCGCTGTGTTATTGCTCACCTCTCATAGCTTCCCCTGTATCGCCGTGTTTTTGCTCACCTCTCATAGCTTCCCCTGCATCGCCGTGTTTTTGCTCATCTCTCGTAGCTTCCCCTATATTGCCATGTTTTCGCGCACCTCTCATGTCTTCACCTAGATCGCTGTTTTCGATCCTCTCAATACTTCCCCTATATCGCTGTGTTTTCTCGCACATCTGATACATTCTCCCGTATCGCCGTGCTTTCACACATCTCTCATAATTTACCCTATATCGCCGTGTTCTCGCACACCTCTCATAACTTCCCCTATATCACTGTGTTTTCGCGCACGTCCCATTGCGTCCCCTATATCGCTTTGTTTTCGCGCACCTCTCATAGCTTCCCCTATATCGCCCTGTTTTCATACAAATCCCATAGCTTCCACTATATTGCCCTGTTTTAGCGCACCTCTCATGTATTCCACTACATAGCTGTGTTTTCTGGTGCCTCTGATGCATTCCCCTGTAACGCCAAGTTTTCACGCACCTCTCATACTTTCCCCTATATCACCGTGTTTACGCGCACCTCTCATACCTCCCCCTATATCGCCATGTTTTTATGCACATCTCATACCATCTCCTATATCGCTGTGTTTTTGTGCACCTCTCATACCTTCCCCTATATCGTTGTGTTTTCACGCACCTCTCATAACTTCTCTTACATTGCTGTATTTTTGCGCACCTCTCATAACTTCCCCTATATCGCTGTGTTTTTGTGCACCTCTCATACCTTCCCCTACATCACTGTGTTTTCGCGCACGTCCCATAGCGTCCCCTATATCGCCGTGTTTTCGCGTACCTCTCTTAGCTTCCCCTATATCACCATGTTTTCATACACATCTCATACCATCCCCTATATCACTGTGTTTTCGCGCACTTCCCATAGCAGCCCCTATATCGCTGTACCTTCGTGCACCTCTCACACCTTCCCCTATATCGCCCTGCTTTTGCGCACCTCCTATACTTACCCCTATATCGCTGTGTTTTCACGCATCTCTCATGGCTTCCTCAATATCGCCGTGTATTCATTCACGTCTCATACCGTCCCCTATATCGCTGTGTTTTCGCGCACCTCCCATAGCTTCGCCTACATCGCTGTTTTCGCACACCTCTCATACCTTCCCCATATCGCCGTCTTTTCGCGCACATCCCATAGCTTCACCTTTATCGCTGTGTTATTGCTCATCTCTCATAACTTCCCCTATATCGCCGTTTTCTCGCACACCTCGCATGTCTTCACCTATATCGCTATTTTTCGCTCCAATCATTACTTCCCCTATATCGCGGTGTTTTCTCGCACTTCTGAAACATTCCCCTGTATTACCATGTTTTCGCACACCTCTTATAATTTCCCCTATATCGCTGTGCTCTCACAGACCTCTCATACCTTCCCCTATATCACTGTGTTTTTGCGCACGTCCCATAGCGTCCCCTATATCGCTGTGTTTTCTCGCACCTCTGATGCATTCCCTTGTATCGCCCTGTTTTCGCGCACTTCCCATACATTCCCCTATATAGCAGTGCCTTCGCGCATCTCTCTTGCCTTCCCCTATATCGCCCTGTTTTCGCGCACTTCACATACATTCCCCTATATCGCTGTGTTTTCATGCACCTCCCATAGCATCCCCTATATTGCTGTGCCTTCGCGCACCCCTCTTACCTTCCCCTATATAGCATTGTTTTCACGCACCTCCCATACATTCCCCTATATCGCTGTGTTTTCGTGCACCTCTCATACCTCCCCCTATGTCGCTTTGTTTTCACGCACCTCTCATAACTTCTCCTATATCGCTGTCTTTTGTGCACCTCTCATGGCTTCCCCAATATAGCCGTGTTTTCATGCACATCTCTTAACGTCCCCTATATCGCTGTGTATTCGCGCACCTCCCATAAAGTCCCCTATATCGCTGTGTTTTCGCACACCTCTCATACCTTCCCCTATATCGCCCTGTTTTCGCACACCTTCCATAGCTTCCACTATATTGCCCTGTTTTCGCGCACCTCTCATGTCTTCAACTACATCGCTGTGTTTTCTCGCACTTCTGATGCATTCCCATGTAACGCCAAGTTTTCGCGCACCTCTCATACTTTCCCCTATATCACCGTGTTTTCGCGTACCTCTCATAGCTTCCCCTATATCACCGTGTTTTCATACACATCTCATACCGTCCCCTATATCGCTGTGTCTTCGTGCACCTCTCATACCTTCCCCTATATCGCTGTGTTTTCACGCACCTCTCATGGCTTCCCCAATATCGCCGTGTATTCGTGCTCGTCTCATACCGTCCCCTATATCGCTGTGTTTTCGTGCACCTCTTATAATTTCCTCATATCGCCGTGTTCTCGCAGACCTCTCATACCTTCCCCTATATCACTGTGTTTTCGCGCAAGTCCCATAGCGTCCCCAATATCGCTGTGTTTTCTCGCACCTCTGATGCATTCCCCTGTATCTCTGTGTTGTCGCGCACATCCCATAGCTTCCACTATATTGCCCTGCTTTTGCGCACCTCTCATGTCTTCCCCTATTTCACTGTGTTTTCGCGCACCTCCCATAGCATCCCCTATATTCCTGTGCCTTCGAGCACCTCTCATACCTTCCCCTATATCGCCCTGTTTTCGCGCACCTCCCATACATTCTCCCATATCGCTGTGTTTTCGTGCACCTCTCATACCTCCCCCTATATCGTTGTGTTTTCACGCACCTCTCATAACTTCTCCTCTATCGCTGTATTTTTGTGCACCTCTCATGGCTTCCCCAATATCGCGGTGTTTTCATGCACATCTCTTAACGTCCCCTATATCGCTGGGTTTTCACGCACCTCTCATAACTTCCACTATATCATCTGTTTTCGTACTCCTCTCATACCTTCCCCTGTATCGCTGTGTTTTCGCGCACCTCTCATACCTTCCCCTATATCGCTGTCTTTTCGCGCACATCCCATAGCTTCACCTTTATCGCTGTGTTATTGCTCACCTCTCATAGATTCCCCTATATCGCCGTGTTTTTGCTCACCTCTCATAGCTTCCCCTATATCGCCATGTTTTCGCGCACCTCTCATGTCTTCACCTAGATCGCTATGTTTTCGCTCTTCTCATTAATTCTCCTGTATCACCGTGTTTTCGCGCACCTCTCATAATTTCGCCTATATCGCCGTGTTCTCACACACGTGTCATACCATCCCCTATATCACTGTGTTTTCGCGCACGTCCCATAGCTTCCACTACATTGCCCAGTTTTCACGCACCTCTCATGTCTTCCCCTATATCGCTGTGTTTTCTCACACCTCTGATGCATTCCCCTATAACGCCAAGTTTTCGCGCACCTCTCCTACTTTCCCCTATATCACCGTGTTCTCGCGCAGCTCGCATACCTTCCTGTATATCACTGTGTTTACACGCACGTCCCATGGAGTCCCGTATATTGCTGTGTTTTCGCGCAGCTCTCATACCTTCCCCTATATCGCCCTGTTTTCATGCACATCCATAGCTCTCACTATATTGCCCTGTTTTCGTGCATCTCTCATGTCTCCCCTATATCGCTGTGTTTTTGCTTCTCTCATAACTTCCCATATATCGCTGTGTTTTCTCGCACCTCTGATGCATTCCCCTGTATCGCCGTGTTTTTGCGCACCTCTCATACTTTCCCCTATATCGCTGTGTTTTCACGCATCTCTCATTTCTTCCCCGATATCTCCGTGTTTTCCTTCACATCTCATACCGTCCCTAATATCACTGTGCCTTCGCACACCTCTCATAACTTCCCCTATATCGCTGTGTTTTCGTGCACCTCTCATACCTTCACACCTTCTCCTATATCGCTGTGTTTTCACTCACCTCTCATAACTTCTGATATATCGCCGTGTTTTCGCGGACCTCTCATAATTTCCCTTATATAGCCATGTTCTTGCACACGTCTCGTACCTTCCACTATATCACTGCGTTTTTGCGCACGTCCCATAGCATCCCCTGTATCGCTGTGTTTTCGGGCACCTCTCATACTTTTCCCTGTATCGCCATGTTTTCGCGCATATCCCATAGCTTCCACTATATAGCCCTGTTTTCGAGCACCTCTCATGTCTTCCCCTATACCACTGTGTTTTCGCGCACCTCCCATACCTTCCTCTATATCGCTGTGTTTTTGTGCACCTCTCATTCCTTCCCCTATATCGCTGTGTTTTCACGCACCTCTCATAACTTCTCCTATATCGCTGTATTTTTGCGCACCTCTCATACCTTCCCCTATATCGCCGTGTTTTCAATCACATCTCATAACGTCCCCCATATTGCTGTGTATTCGCGCACCTCCTATAGAATCCCCTATATCGCTGTGCCTTCGCGCACATCTCATACCTTCCCCTATATCGTCCTGTTTTCGCGCACCTCCCATACCCTTCCTTTTATCGTTGTGTTTTCGTGCACCTCTCATACCTTCCCCTATATTGCCCTGTTTTTGCGCAGCTCCTATACCTTCCCTTATATCACTGCGTTTTCGTGCACCTTTCATACCTTCCCCTATATCGCTGTATTTTCGCACACCTCTCATAACTTCTCCTATATCGCTGTGTTTTTGTGCACCTCTCATACCTTCCCTAATATCACTGCGTTTTCATGCACATCTCATCACATCCCCTATATCGCTGTGTATTCACGTACCTCCCATAGCATCCCCTATATCGCTGTGCCTTGCGCACCTCTCATAGCTTCCCCTATATTGCTGTCTTTTCGTGCACATCCCATAGATTCACCTTTATCGCTGTGTTATTGCTCACCTCTCATAGCTTCCCCTGTATCGCCGTGTTTTTGCTCACCTCTCATAGCTTCCCCTGCATCGCCGTGTTTTTGCTCATCTCTCGTAGCTTCCCCTATATTGCCATGTTTTCGCGCACCTCTCATGTCTTCACCTAGATCGCTGTTTTCGATCCTCTCAATACTTCCCCTATATCGCTGTGTTTTCTCGCACATCTGATACATTCTCCCGTATCGCCGTGCTTTCACACATCTCTCATAATTTACCCTATATCGCCGTGTTCTCGCACACCTCTCATAACTTCCCCTATATCACTGTGTTTTCGCGCACGTCCCATTGCGTCCCCTATATCGCTTTGTTTTCGCGCACCTCTCATAGCTTCCCCTATATCGCCCTGTTTTCATACAAATCCCATAGCTTCCACTATATTGCCCTGTTTTAGCGCACCTCTCATGTATTCCACTACATAGCTGTGTTTTCTGGTGCCTCTGATGCATTCCCCTGTAACGCCAAGTTTTCACGCACCTCTCATACTTTCCCCTATATCACCGTGTTTACGCGCACCCTCTCATACCTCCCCCTATATCGCCATGTTTTTATGCACATCTCATACCATCTCCTATATCGCTGTGTTTTCGCGCACCTCCCATAGCAACCCTATATCGCTGTGCCTTCGTGAACCTCTCATACCTTCCCCTATATCGCTGTGATTTCACGCACCTCTCTTAACTTCTCCTATATCGCTGTGTTTTTGTGCACCTCTCATACCTTCCCTAATATCACTGCGTTTTCATGCACATCTCATAACTTCCCCTGTATCGCTGTCTTTTCGCACACATCCCATAGATTCACCTTTATCGCTGTGTTATTGCTCACCTCTCATAGCTTCCCCTATATCGCTGTGTTGTTATGCACATCTCATAACGTCCTCTATATCGCTGTACATTCGCGCACCTCCCATAGCTTCCCTTATATCGCTGTGCTTTCGCGCACCTCTCATACCTTCCCAAATATCGCCCTGTTTTCGCGCACCTCCCATTCCTTCACCTATTTCGCTGTTTTCGTGCACCTCTCATGCATTCCCGTATACCGCTGTGTTTTTGCACACCTCTCATACCTTCCCCAATATCACCGTGTTTTCATGCACATCTCATAACGTCCCCAATGTCGCTGGGGTTTTCACGCACCTCCTCATAACTTCCCCTCTATCGCCCTGTTTTCGCGCTCCTCTCATACCTTCCCCTATATCACTGTGTTTTTCACGCAGCTCTCATACCTTCCCCTATATCGCTGTGTTTTCGCACACCTCTCACGGCTTCCCGACTATCGCCGTGTATTCATGCACATCTCGTACCTTCCCCTATATCGCTGTGCTTTCACGCACCTCCCATAGCTTCGCCTACATCGCTGTTTTCGCGCACCTCTCATACCTTCCCCTATATCGATGTATTTTTGCGCACATCTCATACCTTTCCCTATATTGATGTGTTTTCATGCACATCTCATAACGTCCCCTATATCGCTCTGTATTTGCGCACCTCCCATAGCATCCCTTGTATTGCTGTGCCTTCGCATACCTCTCATACCTTCCCAAATATCGCCCTGTTTTCGCGCACCTCCCATTCCTTCAACTATATCGCTATTTTCGTGCACCTCTCATGCATTCCCGTATACCGCTGTGTTTTTGCACAACTCTCATACCTTCCCCCAATATCACCATGTTTTCATGCACATCTCCTAACGTCCCCAATGTCGCTGGGTTTTCACGCACCTCTCATAACCTCCCCTCTATCGCCCTGGTTTTCGCGCACCTCTCATACCTTCCCCCTATATCGATGTATTTTTGCACACCTCTCATGGCTTCCCCTATATTGATGTGTTTCATGCACATCTCATAACGTCTCCTATATCGCTGTGTATTCGCGCACCTGCCATAGCATCCCCCTATATCGCTGTGCCTTCGCGCACCTCTCATACCATCCCCTATGTCGCCCTGTTTTCGCACACCTCCCATACCGTCCCCCTAAATCGCTGTATTTTCGCACACCTCTCATGGCTTCCCCAATATCGCCGTGTTTTCATGCACATCTCATAACGTCTCCTATATCTCTGTGTATTCACGCACCTCCCATAGCATCCCCTGTATCGCTGTGCCTTCGCGCACCACTCATACCTTCCCCTATATCGCCCTGTTTCCCGCGCACCTCCCATGGGTTCGTATACATCGCTGTGTTCTTGCGCACCTCTCATATCTTCCCCTATATCGCCCTGTTTTCGCGCACATCCCATAACTTCAACTTTATCGCGGTGTTATTGCTTACCTCTCATAGCTTACCCTATATTGCCGTGTTTTCGCGCAGCTCTCATGTCTTCACCTATATCGCTGTGTTTCCGCTCCTCTCATTACTTCCCCTCTATCACTCTGCGTTCTCGCACTTCTGATACTGTTCCCCTGTTTCAACGTGTTCTCGCACACCTCTCATATCTTCCCCTATATCGCTGTGTTTTCGTGCACCTCCCATACCATCCCCTATATTGCTGTGCCTTCGCACACCTCTCATACCTTCCCCTATATCACCCTATTTTCGAGCACCTCCCATAACTTCCCCTATATCGCTGTGTTTTTGTGTACCTCTCATACCTCCCCTTATATCGCTGTGTTTTCACGCACCTCTCATACTTTCTCCTGTATTGCTGTGTTTTTATGCACATCTCATACCATCCCCAATATCGCACAGTTTTCGCGCACCTCCGATTCCTTCCCCTATGTCGCTGTGTTTTCGTGCACCTTTCATAACTTCCCCTATATCGCTGTGTTTTCACACACCTCTCATAACTTCTCCTATATCACTGAGTTTTTGTGGCACCTCTCATACCTTCCCGAATATCGCTGAGTTTTCATGCACATCTCATCACGTCCCCTATATCGCTGTGTATTCGCGGCACCTCCATAGCATCCCCTATATCGCTGTGCCTTGCGCACCTCTCATAGCTTCCCCTATATCGCTGTCTTTTTGTGCACATCCCATAGATTCAGCTTATCGCTGTGTTATTGCTCACCTCTCATAGCTTCCCCTGTATCGCCGTGTTTTTGCTCAGCTCTCATGTCTTCACCTAGATCGCTATGTTTTCGCTCCTCTCAATACTTCCCCTATATCGCTGTGTTTTCTCACACAATTGATACATTCTCCCGTATCTCTGTTTTCGCACACCTCTCTTTATTTCCACTATATCGCCGTGTTCTCGCGCACCTCTCATACATTCCTTCTATATCGCCCCTGTTTTCGCGTACATCCCGTACCTTCCACTATAATGCCCTGTTTTCGTGCACCTGTCATGTCTTCCACTACATCGCTGTGTTTTTCTGGCACCTCTGATGCATTCCCCTGTAACGCCATGTTTTTATGCACATCTCATACCGTCTCCTATATCGCTGTGTTTTCGCGCACCTCCCATAGCATCCCCTATATCGCTGTGCCTTCGTGCACCTCTCATACATTCCCCTATATCGCTGTGTTTTCGTGCACCTCTCATACTTTCCCCTATATTGATGTGTTTTCCATGCACATCTCATAACGTCCCCTATATCGCTGGGGTATTTGCGCAACTCCCATACCCTCCCCTATATTACTGTGCCTTCGCGCACCTCTCATGCATTCCCGTATATCCCCCTGTTTTCGCGCACCTCCTATAGTTTCGCCTACATTGCTGTTTTCGCGCACCTCTCATATCTTCCCCTATATCGATGTATTTTTGCGCACATCTCATAACACCCCCTATATCGCTGTGTATTTGCGTACCTCCCATACCATCCCCATATCACTGTGCCTTCGCGCACCTCTCATGCATTCCCGTATATTGCTGTGTTTTGCACACCCCTCATACCTTCCCCAATATCACCGTGTTTTCATGCATATCTCATAACGTCCCCAATGTCGCTGGGTTTTCACACACTTCTCATAACTTCCCCCATATACCCTGTTTTCACGCTCCTCTCATACCTTCCCCTATATCAATGCATTTTTGCACACATCTCATGCCTTCTCCAAATCGCTGTGCTTTCGCGCACATCCCTTAGCTTCACCTTGATCGCTGTGTTATTGCTCACCTCTCATAGCTTACCCTATATCGCCGTGTTTACGCACACCTCGCATGTCTTCACCTATATCGCTATGTTTTCGCCCTATCATTACTTCCCCATATCACTGTGTTTTCTCGCACCTCTGATACATTCTCCTGTATTGCCATGTTTTTGCGCACCTCATACAGTTTCCCCTATATAGCCGTGTACTCGCACACCTCTCATACCTTCCCCTATATCACTGTTTTTTGCGCATCTCCCATAGCATCCCCTATATCGCTGTGTTTTCTCGCACCTCTGATACATTCCCCTGTATCGCCGTGGTTTCGCGCACATCCCATAGGTTTCCACTATATTGCCCTGTTTCTGCGCAGCTCTCATGTCTTCTCCTATATCACGGTGTTCTGCGCACCTCTCATAGCATCCCCTATATCGCCCTGTTTTCGCGCACCTCTCATAGCATCCCCTATATCGCTGTGTTTTCGCGCACCTCTCATACCTTCCCCTATATCGCCCTGTTTTCGCGCACCTCCCATACCTTCCCCAATATCGCTGTGTTTTCGTGCACCTCTCATACCTTCCCCTATATCGGTATATTTTCACGCACCTCTCATAACTTCTCCTATATCGCTGTATTTTTGCACAGTTCTTATACCTTCCCCTATATTGCCGTGTTTTCATGCACATCTCATAACGTCCCCTATATCGCTGTGTATTCGCGCACCTCCCATAACATCCCTTATATTGCTGTGCCTTCGCGCACATCTCATACTTCCCCTACATTGCCCTGTTTTCGTACACCTCCCATACCGTCCCCTATATCGCTGTGTATTCGTGCACCTGTAATACCTTCCCCTATATCTCTGTGTTTTCACACACTTCTCATAACTTCTCCTATATCGCTGTGTTTTCGTTTACCTTTCATACCTTCCCTTATATCGCTGTGTTTTCACACACCTCTCATAACTTCTCCTATATCACTGTGTTTTTGTGCACCTCTCATACCTTCCCTAATATCGCTGTTTTCATGCACATCTCATCACATCCCCTATATCGCTGTGTATTTGCGCTCCTCCCATAGCATCCCCTATATCACTGTGCCTTGCGCACCTCTCATACCTTCCCCTATATCGCTGTCATTTCGCGCACATCCCATAGATTCATCTTTATCGCTGTGTTATTGCTCACCTCTCATACCTTCCCCTGTATCACCAGGTTTTAGCTCACCTCTCATAGCTTCCACTATATTGCCCTGTTTTAGCTCACTTCTCATGTCTTCCCCTATATCACTGTGTTTTGCACACCTTCCATAGCATCCCCTATATTGCTGTGCCTTCGCATACCTCTCATAACTTCATCTATATCACCCCGTTTTCAAGTACCTTCCATACCTTCCCCTATATCGCTGTGCCTTGCGCACCTTTCATACCTTCCCCTATATCGCTGTCTTTTCGCGCACATCCCATAGATTCACCTTTATCACTGTGTTATTGCTCACCTCTCTAGCTTCCCCTACATCGCCGTGTTTTTGCGCACTTCTCATAACTTCCCCTATATCACTGTATTGTTATGCACATCTCATAACGTCCCCTATATCGCTGTGTATTGGCGCACCTCCCATAGCATCCCCTATATCGCTGTGCCATCGCGCACCTCTCATACCTTCCCCTATATCGCCCTGTTTTTGCGCACCTCGCATTCCTTCACCTGTATCGCTGTTTTCGTGCACCTCTCATACCTTCCCCTATATCGCCCTGTTTCCCGCACACCTCCCATAGCTTCCCCTATATCGCTGTGTTTTCGCGCACCTCTCCTGTCTTCCCCTATATCACTGTGTTTTCGCGCACCTTCCATAGCATCCCCTATATTGCTGTGCCTTCGCATACCTCCATTAACTTCACCTATATCACCCTGTTTTTGAGCACCTTCCATACCTTCCCCTATATCGCTGTCTTTTCGCGCACATCCCATAGAGTCACCTTTATCGCTGTGTTATTGCTCACCTCTCATAGCTTCCCCTGTTATATTGGGGAATATCACGCTTCCCCGTGATATTAGGGAAGCTATGTGAGTTGCGGGAAAACACAGCAATATAGGAGAAGCTATGAGAGGTGTGCATAAACACAGTGATTTTGGGAAAGCGATGAGAGGTGCAGGAAAACATCGCAATATATGGGAAGCTATGAGAGGTGTGCGAAAATACGGCGAAAAATGGGAAGCTACGGGAGGTGCACGAAAACAGAGCGATATAGGGGATGGTATGAGAGGTTCAGGAAAGCACAGCGATATAGGGGACTCTATGGGAGGTGCACAAAAACATGGCGATATAGGAGAAGCTCTGAGAAGTGCGCGAAAACGCATCGATAGAGGGGAAGCTACGAGAGGTGTGCGAAAATATCGGCATACATGGTAAGCTATGAGAGGTGTGCAAAAACAGCGATATAGTGGAAGCAGTGGGAGGAATGCGAAAACACAGCAATATAGGGGAAGCTATGAAAGCTGTTTGATAACACAGCGATATAGGGAAAGATGTGAGAGGTGCGCAAAAATGTGCGTTACCAGGGAAGCTACGAGAGGTGCACGAAAACACATCGATATACTGGCAGGTATGAGAGGTGCACGAAAACACAACGATATAGGGGAAGCAATGCGAGGTGCGCAAAAACACAGCGATATAGGGGAAGCTATGAGAGGTGCCAGAAAACACAGCCGTATATGGGAAGCTACGGGAGGTGCACGAAAACAGAACGATATAGGGGAAGGTATGAGAGGTGCGAGAAGACACAGCGATATTGGGGAAGCTATGGGAGGTGCACAAAAACACAGTGCTATAGGAGAAGATATGAGAGGTGCACAAAATCACAGCACTATCGGGGAAGCTATGGGAGGTGTGGAAAAACACAGCGATACAAGGGAAGGTATAAGAGGTGCACGAAAACACAGCTATGTTGGAGAA
This sequence comes from Mobula birostris, assembly GCF_030028105.1. Classification (NCBI taxonomy): domain Eukaryota; kingdom Metazoa; phylum Chordata; class Chondrichthyes; order Myliobatiformes; family Myliobatidae; genus Mobula; species Mobula birostris. The sequence goes on along the minus strand of NW_027278390.1, from coordinate 93,492 downwards.
TCTATGGGAGGTGCGCGAAAACACAGCGATGTAGGGGAAGCTATGTGAGATGCACCAAAACACGGCAGTATGGGGGAAGATATGAGAGGTGCGCAAAAACACAGCGATTTGGAGAAAGCGATGAGAGCTGCGCGACAAGATCACAATATATGGGAAGCTATGAAAGGTGCGCGAAAACACGGCGAAAAAGGGGAAGCTATGCGAAGTGCATTAAAACACAGCGATATAGGGGAAGGTATGAGCAGTGCGCTAAAACACATCAATATAGTGGAAGTTATGCGAGGTGCGAGAAAACAAGGCGATATAGGAGAAAGTATGAGAGGTGTACGAAAACACAGCGATATATGGGAAGCCATGGGAGGTGTGCGAAAACACAGCGATATAGGGGAAGCGATGCGAGGTGCACGAGAACACATCGATACAGGGGAAGCTATGAGAGGTGCGCGAACACATCGACTTAGTTGAAGCTGTGAGAGGTGCATGAGAACATGGTGATATAGGGGAAGCTATCAGAGGGGAGTGTTATCTGAGCAATATATGGGACGGTATGAGAGGTGCACAAAAACACAGCGATATAGGGGAAGCTATCTGAGGCGCGTGAAAACATAGCGATATAGGGAAAGCTATGAGAGGTGCGCGAAAACGCAGCGATATATGGGAAGCTATGAGAGGTGCGCGAAAACAGATCTATATAGGGGAAGGTATGAGAGGTGCTCGAAAACACATCGATAGAGGGGAAGCTACGAGAGGTGTGCGAAAATATCGCCATATATGGCAAGCTATTAGAGGTGCGCAAAAACAGCGATATAGCGGAAGCACTGGGAGGTATGCGAAAACACAGCAATATAGGGGAAGCTATGAAAGCTGTTTGATAACACAGAAATATAAGGAAAGATGTGAGAGGCGCGCGAAAATGCGGCGTTACCAGGGAAGCTACGAGAGGTGAGCGAAAACACATCGATATACTGGCAGGTATGAGAGGTGCACAAAAACTAAACGACATAGGGGTAGGTATGCGAGGTGCACAAAAACACAGCGATATAAGGGAAGCGATGCAAGGTGCGCGAAAACACAGCGATATAGGGGAAGCGATGTGAGGTGCGCGAAAATACAGTGATATATGGGAAGCTATGAGAGGTGCCAGAAAACACAGCGATATAGGGGAAGCTACGGGAGGTGCACGAAAAGAGAGCGATATAGGGGAAGGTATGAGAGGTGCGAGAAAACAAGGCGATATAGGAGAAAGTATGAGAGGTGTACGAAAACACAGCGACATATGGGAATCCATGGGAGGTGTGCGACAACAGAACGATATAGCGGAAGGTAACAGAGGTGCGAGAAGACACAGCGATATTGGGGAAGCTATGGGAGGTGCGCGAAAAGACAGCGATAATGGGAAGGTATGGGAGGTGCGCAAAAACACAGCGCTATGGGGAAGATATGAGAGGTGCACAAAATCACAGCACTATCGGGAAAGCTATGGGAGGTGTGCGAAAACACAGCGATACAAGGGAAGGTATAAGAGGTGCGTGAAAACACAGCTATGTGGGAGAATCTATGGGAGGTGGGAGAATCTATGGGATGTGCGTGAAAACACAGCGATGTAGGGGAAGCTATGTGAGGTGCACCAAAACAGAGCAATATAGGGGAAGGTATGAATGGTGCGCGAAAATACAGCGATATATGGGAAGCTAGGAGAGGTGCGCGAAAACAGAGCGATATAGGGTAAGGTATGAGAGGTGAGAGAAAACACAGCGATATAGGGGAAGGTATGGGAGGTGCACAAAAGCACAGCAATATAGGGGAAGCTCTGAGACGTGCGAAAACACAGCGATAATGGCATGGTATGGGAGGTGCACGACAACAGAGTGATATAGGGGAAGGTATGAGATGTGCACGAAAACACAGCGATTTGGGAGAAACTATGAGAGGTGCACGAAAACATTGCAATATATGGAAAGCTATGAGAGGTGCACGAGAACACAGTGATATTGGGGAAGGTATGATAGGAATGCGAAAACAGAGCGATGTAGGGGAACCTATGGGAGGCGCATGAAAACGCAGTGATACAATGGAAGGTATGAGAGGTGCGCGAAAACACAGCGATATAGGGGAAGCTATGAGAAGTTCCAGAAAACACAGTGATATAGTGGAAGCTATGAGAGGTGCAAGAAAACACAGCCGTATATGGGAAGCTACGGGAGGTGCACGAAAACAGAGCGATATAGGGGAAGGTATGAGAGGTGCGAGAAAACACGGCGATATATGAGGAAGTATGAGAGGTGCACGAAAACACAGTGATATATGGGAAGCCATGGGAGGTGTGCGACAACAGAGCAATATAAGGGAAGGTATCAGAGGTGTGAGAAGACACAGCAATATAGGGGAAGCTATGGGAGGCGCACGAAAACATGGTGATATAGTGGAAGCTCTGTGAGGAGCGTGTAAACACTGCTATCTAGGGGAAGCTATGAGAGGTTTTTGAAAATATAGCAATATATGGCAAGCTATGAGAGGTGTGCAAAAACATCGCGAAAGCGGAAGCTATGGGAGGTATGCGAAAACACAGCGACATATGGGAAGGTATCAGAGGTGGGCGATACCACAAGATATTGGGGAAGCTATATGAGGTGTGGGAAAATACAGCGATATAGGAGAAGCTATGAGAGGTGAGAGAAAGCACAGCCATATTGGGAAGCTATGGGAAGTGCACGAAAACACAGCGATAATGGGACGGTATGGGAGGTGCAAGACAACAGAGCGATATTGTGGAAGGTTTCAGAGGTGCGAGAAAACACAGCGATATAGGGGAAGCTATGGGAGGTGCGCGAAAACACAGCAATATAGGGGAAGCTCTGAGACGTGTGCGAAAACACAGCGATATAGGGGTAGGTATGCGAGGTGCATGAAAACACAGTGATATATGGGAAGCTATGGGAGGTGCGCGAAAACACGGCGATATAGGCACAACTGTGAGAGGTCAGCAAAAACACAGCGATATAGGGGTAGGTATGCGAGGTGTTCGAGAGGGGAGCGTTATCTCAGCGATATATGGGACGGTATGAGAGGTGCACAAAAACACAGCGATATAGGGGAAGCTATGGGAGGCGCGTGAAGACATAGCGATATAGGGAATGCTATGAGAGGTGCGTGAAAACGCAGCAATATATATCGGAAGCTACGGGAGGTGCGCGAAAACAGAGCATTATATTATAGACCGTCCCATTATCGCTGTGTTTTCCCGCACCCCACATAGCTTCCCCAATATCATTGTGTTTTCGCACACCTCTTATACCTTCCCGTATATCGCTCCGTTTTCGCTCACCTCTTATAGCTTCCCCTAGATCGCCGTGTTTTCGCGCACCTTTCACATCTACCCCTATATCGCTGTGTTATCAAGCAGCTCTCATAGCTTCCCCTATGTGTTTTCGCACACCTCCCATAGCTTCCGGTTTCTCGCTGTTTTCGCACACCTCTCTTAGCTTGCCATATATTGCTATATTTTCGCAAACCTCTCATAGATTCCCCTAGATCGCTGTGTTTTCATGCTCCTCAAAGAGCTTCCCTTATAACGCCGTGTTTTCGTGCACCTCTCATACCTTCCCCTACGTCGCTGTGTTTTCGCGCACCTCTCATACATTCCCCTATATTGCTCTGTATTCGCGCCCCAGCCATTTCTTCCCAAATATCACTGTGTTTCCGTGCACCTCTCATAGCTTCCCTTATATCGTTGTGTTTTCGAGCACCTCGCATAGCTTCTCCTATATCGTCGTGTTTTCCCACACCTCTCACACCTTCAACTATATCGATGTATTTTCGCACACCTCTCGTAGCTTCGCCTATATCGATGTGTTTTTGCGCATGTTTCATACGTTCCCCAATATCGCAGTGTTTTCGCGCACCTCTCAGAGCTTCCCCCATATCACTGACTTTTCGCGCACCTCTCATAATTTCACCTATATCGCTGTGTTTTCGCAGACCTTTCATAACTCCCCTATATTGCTGTGTTTTCGCGCACCTCTCATACTTTCTCCCATAACGTCGTGTTTTCACGCACCTCCCATAGCTTCCCCTATATCACTCTGTTTTCTCGCACCTCACATAGCTTCCCATTTTTCGCCGTGTTTTCGCGCACCTCTCATAGCTTCCCATATATTGTGATGATTTTGCACACCTCTCATCGCTATCCCCAAATGCTGTGTTTTTGCGTACCTCTCATATCTTCGCCCATATTGCCGTGATCTGGCGCACCTCGCACAGCTTCCCCTCCATCATGTGTTTTCACGCACCTCTCATACCTTCACCTATATCGCCGTCTTTCCACGCACCTCCCGTAGCTTCCACTATATTGCTGTGTTTTCTTGTACCTCTCATACCTTCCCCTATATCGCTGTTTTTGTGCACCTCCCATAGCTTCCCATATATTGCTGTGTTTTCGCGCACCTCCCATAGGTTCCCCTACATCGCTGTGTTTTTGCGTGCCTATCATTTCTTCCCCTATATCGCTGTGTTCTCATGCACCTGTCATAGATTTCCATATATTGCAATGTTTTCATGCACCTCTCATAGCTTCCCCAAATCGCTGTTTTCGCGCATCTCTCATACCTTCCCCTATATCGCTGTGTTTTTGTTGACCTTTCACAGCTGTGCCTATATCGCCGTGTTTTCGCAAACCTCCCATAATTTCCCATATAGCACTGTGTTTTCAAGCACCTCACATACCTACCCCTATATTGCTGTGTTTTCTCGCACCTCCCATAGCTTCCCCTATATCGCTGTGTTTTCTCTCACCTAGGAAACCTTCCCCTATATCGCTCTGTTGTCGTGCACCTCCCATACCATCCCATTATCGCTGTGTTGTCGTGCACCTCCCATACCGTCCCATTATCGCTGTGTTGTCGTGCACCTCCCATACCGTCCCCAATATGGCTGTGCTTTCGCGCACCTCTCATAGCTTCTCCTATATTGTTCTGTTTCCCCGCATCTCACATAGCTTCCCCAATATCATTGAGTTTTCGCACACCTCTGATACCTTCTCGTATATCGCTGTGTTTTCGCTCACCTCTTATAGCTTCACCTAGATCGCGGTGTTTTCGTGCACCTCTCACATCTACCCCTATATCGCTGTGTTATCAAGCAGCTCTCATAGCTTCCCCTATATTGCTGTGTTTTTGCATACCTCCCATTGTTTCCGCTTCCTTGCTGTTTTCGTACACCTCTCATAGCTTGCCATATATTGTTATATTTTCACAAACCTCTCAGAGATTCCTCTTGATCGCTGTGTTTTCACGCTCCTCAAAGAGCTTCCCCTATATCGCCATGTTTTCGTGAACCTCTCATAGCTTCCCCTAGATCGCTGTGTTTTCACGCACCTCACATAGCGTCCCCTATATTGCCATGTTTTCGCACACCTCCCACAGCTTCCCCTATATCGCTGTGTTTTCTCGCACCTCTGCCACCTTCCCCTATATATGGCTGTTGTCGTGCACTTCCCATGGCTTCCCATATATTGCTGAGTTTTCGCGCACCTCTCATACCTTCGCCTACATCACTGTGTTTTCGTGCACCTCTCATACTTTCTCCCATAACGCTGTGTTTTCACGCACCTCCCATAGCTTGCCCTATATCGCTGTGTTTTCTCGCACCTCTCATACATTCCCCTACATCGCTGTGCTTTTGCGCACCTCCCATAAATTCCCAAATATGGCTGTGTTTTCTCGCACCTCTTATACCTTCCCCTGTATCGCTGTGCTTTCGCACACCTCCCATAGCTTCCCCAATATCACTGTGATTTCGTGCATCTCCTGTAGCTTCCTCTATATCGCTGTGTTTTCTCGCATCTCTCATAGCTTCCCCTATATCACTGTGTTTTCGCGCACCTTGCATAGCTTACCCTATATTGTTGTGTTTTCGCGCTCCTCTCATAACTTGAAGTATATCGATGTGTGTTTGCGCACCCCTTGTAGCTTCCCTGGTATTGATGTGTTTTCACGCACCTCTCATACCTGCCCCTATAACGCGTGTTTTTGCAGACCTCTCATAGCTTCCCCTATATAGCTGTGTTTTCGCGCATCTCGAATACCTTCCACTATATCGATGTGTTTTCGCCACCTCTCGTACCTTCCCCATATTGCTGTTTTCTCATGCACCTCCCATAACTACCCATTTCTCACCGTGTTTTCGCGCACCTATCATAGCTTCCCATATATTGCGATGTTTTCCCGCACCTCTCATCGCTTTCCCCAAATCACTGTGTTTATGCGCTCCTCTCAGAGTTTCTCCTATATTGCTGTGTTTTCCCGCACCTCACATAGCTTCCCCAATATCATTGTGTTTTCGCACTCCTCTGATACCTTCCCCTATATCGCTGCGTTTTCGCGCACCTCTCATATCGTTCCCTATATCGCTGTGTTATCAAGCAGCTTTCAAGCTTCCCCTATATTGCTGTGTTTTCTCATACCTCCCACTGCTTCCGCTAATCGCTGTTTTTGCACACCTCTCATAGCTTGCCATATATGACGATACTTTCGCACACCTCGCATAGCTTCCCCTCCATCGCTCTGTTTTCGTGCACCTCCCATAGCTTCCCATATATCGCTATGTTTTCGCGCACCTCTCATACCTTCCACTATCTCGCTGCATTTCTGTGCACCTCTCGTAGCTTCCCCTATATTGATGTATTTTCGCGCACCTCTCATAACTTTCCCTATATCGCTGTGTTTTCATACACCTCCCATAGGTTTCCCTACATCGCTCTGTTTTCGAGTGCCTATCCTACCTTCACCTATATCACTGTGTACTCGCGCATCTGTCATAGCATCCCAAATATTGCGATATTTTTGCGCACCTCTCATCGCTTTCCCCAAATCGCTGTGTTTTTACGTACCTCTCATATCTTCTCCCATATTACCTTCATCTGGCACACCTCGCATAGCTTCCCCTCCATCGCTGTGTTTTTGCGCACCTCTCATACCTTCCCCTATATCACTGTGTTCTCGTGCAGCTCTCATAGCTTTCCATATATTACAATGTTTTCGTGCACCTCCCATAGCTTCCCCCAAATCACTGTGTTTTCACGAACCTCTCATAGCTTCCACTATATCGTTGTGTTTTCGCACACATCACATAGGTCCCCTATATTGTTGTGTTTTCGCGCACCTCTCATACCTTCCCCTATATCGCTGTGTTTTTGCTGACCTCTCACAGCTGTGCCTATATCGCCGTGTTTTCACGTACCTCCCATAGCTTCCCATATATCATTGTGTTTTGACACACCTCGCATACCTACCCCTATATCGCTGTGTTTTCGCGCATGTTTCAGAGCTTCCCCTATATTGCTGTGTTTTCGCGCACCTCCCATAGTTTCCCCTACATCGCTCTGTGTCGTGCACCTCACATACCGTGCCATTATCACTGTGTTTTCATGCACTTCCCATAGCTTCCCCAATATGGCTGTGCTTTCCGCACCTCTCATAGTTCTCCTAGATTGCAGTATTTTCCCGCACATCACATAGCTTCCCTAATATCATTGTGTTTTCGCACACCTCTGATACCTTCCCGTATATCGCTGTGTTTTCGCTCACCTCTTATAGCTTCCCCTAGATCGCAGTGTTTTCGCGCACCTCTCACATCTACCCCTATATCGCTGTGTTATGAAGCAGCTCTTATAGCTTCCACTATATTGCTGTGTTTTCGCATACCTCCCATGGCTTTCGCTATTTCGCTGTTTTCGCACACCTCTCATAGCCTTCCATATATTGCTATATTTTCACAAACCTCTCATAGCTTCCCCTAGATCGCTGTGTTTTCACGCTCCTCACAGAGCTTCCCCTATATCACCATGTTTTCGTGCATTTCCCGTAGCTTCCCCTATTTCGCTGTGTCTTCTCGCACCTCTGTTACCTTCCCTTATATCGCTCCGTTGTTGCAAACCTCCCATGGCTTCCCATATATCGCTGTGTTGTCGTGCACCTCTCATACTTTCTCCTATATCACCTTGTTTTCTCGCACCTCTCATAACTTCTCCTACATCGCTCTGTTTTCGTGCACCTCCCGTAGCTTCCCATATATGGCTATGTTTTCTTGCACCTCTCATAGCTTCCCCTATGTTGCTGTGTTTTCGCGCACCTCGCATTGCTTCCCTTCTATCGTTCTGTTTTCGCACACCTCTCATACCTTCTCCCATATCGCTGTGTTTTTGCTGACCTCTCAGAGCTGTGCCTATATCGCCGTGTTTTCGCGCACCTCCCATAGCATCCCCTACATCACTGTGTTTTCTGGCACCTCTTATACCTTCCCCTATATCGCTGTGTTGTCGTGCACCTCTCATACCTTCCCCTAGATCGCCGTGTTTTCGCGCACCTCGCATAACGTCCTCTATGTTGTTGTGTTTTTGTGCACCTCTCATATCTTCCCCTATCGCGCTGTGTTTTTGCGCACCCCCCATACCTTCCCATTATCGATTGTTTTTTCGTGCACCACCCATAGATTCCCCAATATGGCTGTGTTTTTGCGCACCTCTTATACCTTCCCCTGTATCGCTGAGCTTTCGTACACCTCCCATAGCTTCCCCGATATCGCTGTGATTTCACGCACCTTCCGTAGTTTCCCCTATATCTCTGTGTTTTCGCGCATCTCAATCCCTGCCCCTATGTCATTTTGTTTTTGTGCACCTCTCATACCTGCCACTGTATCGATGTGTTTTCACGCACCTCTCGTAGCTTCCTTGGTATCACCGTGTTTTCGCACACCTCTCACATCTTTCCCTATATCGCTGTGTTATCAAACAGCTTTCATAGCTTCCCCTATATTGCTGTGTTTTCGCATACCTCCCACTGCTTCCGCAATATCACTGTTTTTGCACACCTCTCATAGCTTGCCATATATGGCAATATTTTCGCACACCTCTCATAGCTTCAGTTAGATCGCTGTGTTTTCACGCACCTCACATAGCGTCCCCTATATTGCCATGTTTTCGCACACCTCTCATAGCTTCCCCAATATCGCTGTGTTTTCTCGCACTTCAGCTACCTTTCCCTATGTCTCTCAATGTTGTGCACCTCCCCTGGCTTCCCATATATCGCTGTGTTTTCGCGCACCCCTCATACCTTCCCCTACATCGCTGTGTTTTCGCGCACTTCTCATAGTTTCTCCCATAACGCCGTGTTTTCACGCACCTCCCATAGCTTCCCCTATATCGCTGTGTTTTCTTGAACCTCTCATACCTTCCCCAAAATCTCGTCGTGTTTTCGCGCACCTCTCATAGCTTCCCATATATTGCGATGCTTTCGCGCACCTCTCATCGCCATCCGCAAATCGCTGTGGTTTTGCGTACCTCTCATATCTTCTTCCATATTGCCGTCATCTGGCGTACCTCGCATAGCTTCCCTTCCATCGCTCTGTTTTCGTGCACATCCCATAGCTTCCCATATATCGCTATGTTTTCGCGCACCTCTCATACCTTCCACTATCTCGCTGCGTTTCCGCGCACCTCTCGTAACTTCCCCTATATCGATGTATTTTCGCGCACCTCTCATAACTTCCCCTATATCGCTGTGGTTTCATACACCTCCCATAGGTTCCCCAACATCGCTCTGTTTTCGAGTGCCTATCCTACCTTCACCTATATCACTGTGTACTCGCGCACCTGTCATAGCTTCCCATATATTGCGATATTTTTGCACACCTCTCATCGCTATCCTCAAATCGCTGTGTTTTTACGTACCTCTCATATCTTCTCCCATATTACCTTCATCTGGCGCATCTCGCATAGCTTCCCTTCCATCGCTGTGTTTTCGCACACCTTTCATACCTTCTCCTACATCGCTCTGTTTTCGAGTGCCTATCATACCTTCCCCATATCACTGTGTTCTCGTGCACCTCCCATAGCTTCCCCCAAATCGCTGCGTTTTCACGCACCTCTCATAGCTTCCACTATATCGTTGTGTTTTCGCACAACTGGCATAGCTTCCCATGTATCATTGTGTTTTGACACACCTCGCATACATACCCCTATATCGCTGTGTTTTCGCGCATGTTTCAGAGCTTCCCCTATATTGCTGTGTTTTCGCGCACCTCCCATAGCTTCCCCTATATCGCTGTGTTTTCACGCACCTCTGAAACCTTCTCCTATATCACTCTGTTGTCGTGCACCTACCGTACCGTGCCATTATCGCTGTGTTTTCGTGCACTTCCCATAGCTTCTCCAATATAGCTGTGCTTTCGCGCACCTCTCATAGCTTCTCCTAGATTGCAGTATTTTCCCGCACATCACTTAGCTTCCCCAATATCATTGTGTTTTTGCACACCTCTGATACCTTCCCGTATATTGCTGTGTTTTCGCTCACCTCTTATAGCTTCCCCTAGATCGCCGTGTTTTCGCGTACCTCTCACACCTACCCCTATATCGCTGTGTTATCAAACAGCTCTCATAGCTTCCCCTATATTGCTGTGTTTTCGCATACCTCCCATAGCTTTCGCTTTTTCGCTGTTTTCACACACATCTCATACCCTGCCATATACTGCTATATTTTCGCAAAACTCTCATAGCTTCCCCTAGATCGCTATGTTTTCACGCTCCTCACAGAGCTTCCCCTATATCGCCATGTTTTCGTGCACCTCCCATAGCTTCCCGTATTTCGCTGTGTCTTCTCGCACCTCTGTTACCTTCCCCTATATCGCTCCGTTGTCGCAAACCTCCCATGGCTTCCCCTATATCGCTGTGTTTTCGTGCACCTGTCATGCTTTCTCCTATATCACCTTGTTTTCGCGCACCTCTCATACCTTCAGGTATATCGATGTGTGTTTGCGCACCTTCCATAGCTTACCCTATATCACTGTGTTTTCTGGCACGTCTCATAGCTTCCCCTATGTCGCTGTGTTTTCGCGCACCTCTCATACCTTCCCCTAGATCGCCGTGTTTTCGCACACCTCGCATAACGTCCCCTATGTTGTTGTGTTTTTGCGCACCTCTCATACCTTCCCCTACATCTCTCTGTTTTCGAGTGCCTATCATACCTTCCCCTATATCACTGTGTTCTCGTGCAGCTCTCATAGCTTTCCATATATTGCAATGTTTTCACACACCTCTCATAGCTTCCACTATATCGTTGTGTTTTCGCACACCTCGCATAGATCTCCTATATTGCTTTGTTCTCGCACACCTCTCATACCTTCCCTTATATCGCTCTGTTTTTGCTGACCTCTCACAGCTGTGCCTATATCGCCGTGTTTTCGTGCACCTCCCATATCTTCACATATATCACTGTGTTTTCACACACCTCGCATACCTACCCCATATCGCTGTGTTTTCGCGCATGTTTCAGAGCTTCCCCTATATTGCTGTGTTTTCGCGCACCTCCCATAGCTTCCCCTATATCGCTGTGTCTTCTCGCACCTCTGTTACCTTCCCCTATATCGCTCCATTGTCGCAAACCTCCCATAGCTTCCCATATATCACTGTGTTTTCGTACACCTCTCATACTTTCTCCTATATCACCTTGTTTTCGCGCACCTCTCATAACTTCAGGTATATTGATGTGTGTTTGCCCACCTTCCATAGCTTCCCCTATATCACTGTGTTTTCTGGCACCTCTCATAGCTTCCCCTATATCGCTGTGTTTTCGCGCACCTCTCATACTTTCTCCTATATCACCTTGTTTTCGTGCACCTCTCATAACTTCAGGTATATCAATGTGTGTTTGCCCACCTTCCATAGCTTCCTCTATATCACTGTGTTTTCTGGCACCTCTCATAGCTTCCCCTATATCGCTGTGTTTTCGCGCACCTCTCATACTTTCCCCTAGTCGCCGTGTTTTCGCGCACCTCGCATAATGTCCACTATGTTGTTGTGTTTTTGTGCACCTCTCATACCTTCCCCTGTATCACTGTGTTTTCTCGCACCTCTCATAACTTCCCCTATATCGATGTGTTTTCGCGCACCTCTCATACCTACCCCTATGTCGTTTTGTTTTTGTGCACCTCTCATACCTGCCACTGTATCGATGTGTTTTCGCGCACCTCTCGTAACTTCCCTGGTATCACTGCGTTTCCGCGCACCTCTCACATCTTTCCCTATATCGCTGTGTTACCAAACAGCTTTCATAGCTTCCCCTGTATTGCTGTGTTTTCGCATACCTCCCACTGCTTCCGCTAAATCGTTGTTTTTGCACACCTCTCATAGCTTCCCCAAGATCGCTGTGTTTTCACGCACCTCACATAGCGTCCCCTATATTGCCATGTTTTCGCACATCTTCCATAGCTTCCCCTATATCGCTGTGTTTTCTCGCAGTTCTGCTACCTTCCCCTAAGTCTCTCTGTTGTCGTGTACCTCCCCTGGCTTCCCATATATCGCTGAGTTTTCGTACAACCCTCATACGTTCCCCTACATCGCTGTGTTTTCGCGCACCTCTCATAGCTTCCCATATATTTCGATGTTTTCGCGCACCTCTCATCGCTCTCCCCAAATCGCTGTGTTTTTGCGTCCCTTCCATATTATCTCAGATATTGCCGTCATCTGGCGCACCTCGCATAGCTTCCCCTCCAGCCTTGTGTTTTCGTTCACCTCTCATACCTTCCTCTACATCGCTCTGTTTTCGAGTGCCTATCATACCTTCCCCTATATCACTGTGTTCTCGTGCAGCTCTCATAGCTTTCCATATATTGCAATGCTTTCGTGCACCTCTCATAGCTTCCCCCAAATCACTGTGTTTTCACGCACCTCTCATAGCTTCCAGTATATCTCTGTGTTTTCGCACACCTCGCATAGGTCCCCTATGTTGTTGTGTTTTCGCGCACCTCTCATACCTTCCCCTATATCACTGTGTTTTTGCTAACCTCTCACAGCTGTGCCTATATCGCCGTGTTTTCGCGCACCTCCCATAGCTTCCCATATATCACTGTGTTTTCACGCACCTCGCATACCTACCCCTATATCGCTGTGTTTACGCGCTCGTCTCAGAGCTTCCCCTATATTGCTGTGTTTCCACGCACCTCCCATAGATTCCCCTATATCGCTGCGTTTTCATGCACCTCTGAAACCTTCCCCTATATCGCTCTGTTGCTGTGCACCTCCCATACCGTCCCATTATCGCCGTGTTTTCGTGCACTTCCGATAGCTTCCCCAATATGGCCGTGTCTTCTCGCACCTTTGTTACCTTCCCCTATATTGCTCTGTTGTCACACACCTCCCATGGCTTCCCCTATATCGCTGTGTTTTCGCGCACCTCTCATACCTTCAGGTACATCGATGTGTGTTTGCGCACCATCCATAGCTTCCCCTATATCACTTTGTTTTCTGGCACCTCTCATAGCTTCCCCTATATCGCTGTGTTTTCGCGCACCTTTCATACCTTCCCCTAGATCGCCATGTTTCACGCACCTCGCATACCTTCCCCTATGTCCTGTTTTTGTCCTCCTCTCATACCTTCCCCTGCATCGATGTGTTTTTGCGCACCTTTCATACCTGCCCCTATAACGCGTTTTTCGCAGACCTTTCATAGCTTCCCCTACATCTCTGTGTTTTCGCGCGTTTCTGATTTCTTCTCCTATATCTCCGTCTTTTCACGCACCTCGCATAGCTTCCACTGTATTGCTGTGTTTTCTTTCACCTCTGATACCTTCCCCTATATCGCTCTGTTTTCGCGTACCTCTCGTAGCTTCCCATATATCGCTGCGTTTTCGCGCACCTCTCACATCTTTCCCTATGTCGCTGTGTTATCGAGCAGCTTTCATAGCTTCCCCTATCCCGCTGTGTTTTCGCATACCTCCCATAGCTTCCCCTATATTGCTGTGTTTTTCCATACCTCCCATAGCTTCCACTATATCGCTATGTTTTCTTTCACCTCTCATAACTTCCCCTATATTGCTATGTTTTCGCGCACCTCTCATACACTCTCCTACATCGCTGTGTTTTAGCGCACCTCTCTTACCTTCAATGATATCACTGTGTTCTCGCGCATGTCCCATACCATAAGACCATAAGGAGCAGAAGTAGGCCATTTGCCCCATTGAGTCTGCTCCGCCATTTTATCATGAGCTGATCCATTTTCTCCTATTTAGTCCCACTCCCCCGCCTTCTCACCATAACTTTTGATGCCCTGGCTACTCAGATACCTATCAATCTCTGCCTTAAATACACCCAATAACTTGGCCTCCACTGCTGCCCGTGGCAATAAATTCCATAGATTCACCACCCTCTGACTAAAAAAATTTCTTTGCATTTCTGTTCTGAAAGGGCGCCCTTCAATCCTTAAGTCATGCCCTCACGTACTAGACTCCCCCATCATGTGAAACAACTTTGCCACATCCACTCTGTCCATGCCTTTTAACATTCGAAATGTTTCTATGAGGTCTCCCCTCATTCTTCTAAACTCCAAAGAATACAGTCCAAGAGCGGACAAACGTTCCTCATATGTTAACCCTCTCATTCCCGGAATCATTCTAGTGAATCTTCTCTGTACCCTCTCCAACGTCAGCACATCCTTTCTTAAATAAGGAGACCAAAACTGCCCACAGTACTCCAAGTGAGGTCTCACCAGCGCCTTATAGAGCCTCAACATCACATCCCTGCTCCTATACTCTATTCCTCTGGAAATGAATGCCAACATTGCATTCACCTTCTTCACTACTGACTCAACCTGGAGGTTAACTTTAAGGGAATCCCATACGAGCATTCCCAAGTCCCGTTGCATCTCAGAACTTTGAATTCTTTCCCTATTTAAATAATAGTCTGCCCGTTTATTTTTTCTGCCAAAGTGCATAACCATACATTTTCCAACATTGTACTTCATTTGCCACTTCCCTGCCCATTCTCCCAATCTATCCAAGTCTCTCTGCAGACTCTCCGTTTCCTCAGCACTACCAGCCCCTCCACCTATCTTCGTATTGTCAGCAAACTTAGCCACAAAGCCATCTATTCCATAACCCAAATCGTTGATGTACAATGTAAAAAGAAGCAGCCCCAACACTGATCCCTGTGGAACACCACTGGTAACCGGCAGCCAACCAGTATAGGATTGCTTTATTCCCACTCTCTGCTTCCTGCCAATCAGCCAAAACTCTATCCACGTATGTAACTTCCCTGTAATTCCATGGGCTCTTATCTTGTTAAGATATATATATATATATATATCTTCCGCTATATCGCTGTTTTCGCACACCGCTCATAGCTTGCCATCTATGGCGATGTTTTCGCACACCTCTCATAAATTCCCCTAGATCGCTGTGTTTTCGCGCACCTCACAGTGTCTCCTAGATCGCCATGTTTTCGCACACCTCCCATAGCTTCCCATATATATCGCTACGTTTTCTCACTCCTCTGATATCACTCTGCTGTCGTGCACTTCCCATGGCTTCCCATATATCACTGTGTTTTTGTGCACCACTCATACCATCCCCTACATCGCTGTGTTTTTGTCCACCTCTCATACTTTCTACTGTAATGCCGTGTTTTCACACACCTCCCATAGCTTCCACTGTATCGCTGTGTTTTCTTTCACCTCTCATGCCTTCCCCTATATCGCTCTGTTTCCGCGCACCTCTCGTAGCTTTCCCTATATCGCTATGTTTTCGCGCACTTCCCATAGCTTCCCATATATCGCTGAGATAACGCTCCTCTCTCATAGCTTCCCCTATATCGCCGTGTTTTCACGCACCTCGCATAGCTTCCCCTATATCGCTGTGATTTCGCGCACCTCGCATACCTTCCACTATATCTTTGAGTTTTTGCGCACCTCTCATACCTTCCACTATATCGATGTGTTCGCGCACCTCTCGAAGCCTCCCCTGTATTGATGTGTTCTCGCGCACCTCTTATCCCATCCCCTATAGCGCCGTGTTTTTCGCGCACCTCTCATAGCTTCCCCTATATCGATGTGTTTTTGCGCACCTCGCAAACCGGCCCCTATGTCGTTGTGTTTTTGTGCACCTCTCATACCTTCCACTATATCGATGTGATTTTGCGCACCTCTCGTAGCTTCCCCTGTATCGATGTGTTTTCGCGCACCTCTCATAACTGCCCCTATAACGCGTTTTCTCTCAGGCCTCGCATTGATTCCCCTATATCGCTATGTTTTTACGCACCTCACATACCTTCCACTATGTCGATGTGTTTTCGCACACTTCTCATACCTTCCCCTATATCGCTGTGTTTTCACGCATCTCGCATAGCTTCCCCTTTTTCACCGTGTTTTCGCGCACCTCTCATATCTTCCCCCATATTGCCGTGTTCTGGTCCACCTCACCTAGCTTCCTCTACATTGCTGTGCTTTCGCGCACCTCCCATAGATTCCCCAATATGGCTGTGTTTTCGTGCACCTCTTATACCTTCCCCTGTATCGCTGTGCACTCGCACACCTCCCATAGCTTCCCCGACATCGCTGTGATTTCGCACAACTCCCGTGGCTTCCCCTATATCCCTGTGTTTTCGCACATCTCTCATAGCTTCCTCTATATCGTTGTGTTTTCACGCACCTCTCATACCTTCCAATGTATCGATGTGTTTTCGCCACCTCTCATACCTCCCCTATATCGCTGTGTTTTCACGCATCTCCCATAACTTCCCATTTTTCGCCATGTTTTCGCGCACCTCTCATAGCTTCCCATATATTGCAATGTTTTCCAGCACCTGTCACTCTTTCCCCAAATCACTGTGTTTTTGCGCACCTCTCACAGCGTCTCCTATATCGCTGTGTTTTCCCGCGCCTTCCATGGCTTCCCCAATATCATTGTGTTTTTGCTCACCTCTGATACCTTCCCCTATATTGCCGAGTTTTTGCACACCTCTCACATCTTTCCCTATATCGCTGTGTTATCTAACAGCTTTCATGGCTTCCCATATATTGCTGTGTTTTCGCATACCTCCCACTGCTTCCGCTATATCGCTGTTTTAGCACACCTCTCATAGCTTGCCATATATGGCGATATTTTCGCACACCTCTCATAACTTCCCTTAGATCGCTGTGTTTTCACGCACCTCCCATAGCGTCCCCTATATCTCTCTGTTGTCGTGCACCTCCCCTGGCTTCCCATATATCGCTGTGTTCTCGCGCACCCCTCATACCTTCCCCTACATCTCTGTGTTTTCACGCATTTCTCATAGATTCTCCTATATCTCGGTCTTTTCACGCACCTCCCATAGCTTCCACTATATTGCTGTGTTTTCTTGCCCTTCTCATACCTTCCCCTATATCGTTCTGTTTTCGTGCACCCCCCATAGCTTCCCATCTATCATTGTGTTTTCACGCACCTCTCATACCTTCCACTATATCGCTGTGTTTTCGCGCACCTCTCGTAGCCTCCCCTATATCGGTGTTTTCGCGCACCGCTCACAACTTCGCCTATATCGCTGTGTTTTCATGCACCTCCCATAGGTTTACCTACATCGCTGTGTATTTTCATGCCTATCATACCCTCCCCCTCTGTTGATGTGTTTTCGTGCACCTCTGATAGCTTTCCATATATTGCATTGATTTCACGCACCTCTCATAGCTTCCCCCAAATCGCGGTGTTTTCATGCACCTCTCATAACTTCCCCTATATCGCTGTGTTTTTGCTGACCTTTCACAGCTGTGCCTATATCGCCGTGTTTTCGCGAACCTCCCATAATTTCACATATAGCACTGTGTTTTCACGCACCTCGCATACCTACCCCTATATTGCTGTGTTTTCTCGCACCTCCCATAGCTTCCCCTATATCGCTGTGTTTTCTCTCACCTCTGAAACCTTCCCCTATATCGCTGTGTTGTCGTGCACCTCCCATAACTTCCCCTACATTGCTGTGTTTTCGCGCACCACTTATAGCTTCCCCAATATGGCTGCGTTGTCGCGCACGTCTCATACCTTCCCCTGTATCGCTGTGTTTTCGCACACCTCCCATAGCTTCCCTAATATCATTGTGTTTTCGCACACCTCTGATACATTCCCCTATATCGCTGTGTTTTCGCGCACCTCTCACATTTTCCACTATATCGCTGTGTTATCGAGCACCTCTCATACCTTCCCCTGCATCGCTGTGTTTTCGCACACCTCTCATAGCTTGCCATATATGGCGATGTTTTCGCACACCTCTCATAACTTCCTGTAGATCGCTGTGTTTTCGGGCATCTCACATAGCGTCTCCTATATCGCCACGTTTTCGCACACCTCCCATAGCTTCCCCAATATCGCTGTGTTTTCTCACTCCTCTGATACTTTCCACTATATCGCTCTGTTGTCATGCACTTCCCATGGCTTCACAAATATCGCTGTTTTTTCGTGCACTACTCATACCTTCCCCTACATCGTTGTGTTTTCGTGCACCTCTCATCATTTCTACTATAATGCCGTGTTTTCACACACCTCCCATAGCTTCCACTATATTGCTGTGTTTTCTTTCACCTCTCATACCTTCCCCTATAGCGCTCTGTTTTCGCGCACCTATCGTAGCTTCCCATATATCGCTGCGTTTTCACGCACTTCTCATAGCTTTCCCTATATCACTGTGTTTTTGTGCACCTCTCATACCGTCCCATATATCGCTCAGATAACGCTCCCCTCTCATAGCTTCCCCTATATCACCGTGTTTTCGTGCACCTCTCATAGCTTCCCCTATATCGCTGTGTTTTTGCGCACCTCACATGCCTTTCGCTATATCATTGAGTTTTCTCGCACCTCTCATAGCTTCCCCTATATCGCTGTGTTTTCGCGCACCTCGCAAACCTTACACTATATCGATGTGTTTTCGCGCAATTCTCATTCCTTCCCCGAAATCGCTGTATTTTCATACACCTCCCATAGCTTCCCTTTTCTCGCTGTGTTTTCGTGCACCTCTTTTAGCTTCCCATATATTGCGATGTTTTCGGATACCTCTCATCGCTTTCCCCAAATCGCTGTGTTTTTGCGCACCTCCCATTGATTCCCCAATATGGCTGTATTTTCATGCATCTCTTATACCTTCCCCTGTTTAGCTGTGTTTTCGCACACCTCCCATAGCTTCCCCGATACCGCTGTGATTTTGTGCACCTCTCATATCTTACCCTATAGTGCTGTGTTTTTGCGCATCTCCCATACCTTCCCATTATCACTGTGTTTTCGAGCACCTCCCATAGATTCCCCTATATCGCTGTGTTTTCTCGCAGCTCTCATAGCTTCCCCTATATTGTTGTGTTTTCGCGCACCTTGCATAGCTTCCCCTATATCGTTGTGTTTTCGCGCACCTCTCATACCTTCAAGTATATCGATGTGTGTTTGCGCACCTTCCATAGCTTCCTCTATATCTCTGTGCTTTCGCGCTCCTCGCATACCTACCCCTATGTCGTTTTGTTTTTGTGCACCTCTTATACCTTCCACTATATCGATGTGTTATTGCGCACCTCTCGTAGCTTCCCTAGTATCGATGTGTTTTGGCACACTTCTCATACCTGCCCCTATGACGCGTGTTTTTGTAGACCTCTGATAGCTTCCCATATATCGTTGTGTTTTCGCGCACCTCTCATCGCTTTCCGCAAATCGTTGTGTTTTTGCGCACCTCTCATATCTTCCCCCATATTGCAGTGTTCTGGTGCACCTCACATAGCTTCCCCTACATCGCTGTGTTTTCGCGCACCTCCCTTAGATTCCCCGATAACGCTGTGATTTTGTGCACCTCTCATGTCTTCTACTATAGCGCTGTGTTTTTGCGCACCTCCCATACCTTCCAATTATCGCTGTGTTTTTGCGCACCTTTCCCATAGATTCCCCAACATGGCTGTCTTTTCGCGCACATCTTATATCTTCCCCTGTATCGCTGTGCTTTCGCACACATCCCATAAAGCTTCCCCGATATCGCTGTGATTTTGCGCACCTCCCGTAGCTTCCCCTATATTGATTTGTTTTCTCGCACCTCTCATAGCTACCCCTATATCGATGTGTTTTCACGCACCTTACATAGCTTCCCCTATTTTGTTATTTTCGCGCACCTCTCATGCCTTCAAGTAGATCGATATGTGTTTGCGCACCTTCGCATACCTACCCCTATATCGTTTTGTTTCGTGCACCTCTCAATTAGGAAGGGGAAAAAAGATTATGAGAGAAAACTGGCAGGGAACATAAAAACTGACTGTAAAAGCTTTTATAGATATGTAAAAAAGAAAAGACTGGTAAAGACAAATGTAGGTCCCCTACAGACAGAAACAGGTGAATTGATTATGGGGAGCAAGGACATGGCAGACCAATTGAATAATTACTTTGGTTCTGTCTTCACTAAGGAGGACATAAATAATCTTCCAGAAATAGTAGGGGACAGAGGGTCCAGTGAGATGGAGGAACTGAGCGAAATACTTGTTAGTAGGGAAGTGGTGTTAGGTAAATTGAAGGGATTGAAGGCAGATAAATCCCCAGGGCCAGATGGTCTGCATCCTAGAGTGCTTAAGGAAGTAGCCCAAGAAATAGTGGATGCATTAGTGATAATTTTTCAAAACTCGTTAGATTCTGGACTAGTTCCTGAGGATTGGAGGGTGGCTAATGTAACCCCACTTTTTAAAAAAGGAGGGAGAGAGAAACCGGGGAATTATAGACTGGTTAGCCTAACGTTGGTGGTGGGGAAACTGCTGGAGCCAGTTATCAAAGATGTGATAACAGCACATTTGGAAAGCGGTGAAATCATCGGACAAAGTCAGCATGGATTTGTGAAAGGAAAATCATGTCTGACGAATCTCATAGAATCTTTTGAGGATGTAACTAGTAGAGTGGATAGGGGAGAACCAGTGGATGTGGTATATTTGGATTTTCAAAAGGCTTTTGACAAGGTCCCACACAGGAGATTAGTGTGCAAACTTAAAGCACACGACATTGGGGGTAAGGTATTGATGTGGATGGAGAATTGGTTAGCAGACAGGAAGCAAAGTGTGGGAATAAACGGGACCTTTTCAGAATGGCAGGCGGTGACTAGTGGGGTACCGCAAGGCTCAGTGCTGGGACCCCAGTTGTTTACAATATATATTAATGACTTGGATGAGGAAATTAAATGCAGCATCTCCAAGTTTGCAGATGACACGAAGCTGGGTGGCAGTGTTAGCTGTGAGGAGGATGCTAAGAGGATGCAGAGTGACTTGGATAGGTTGGGTGAGTGGGCAAATTCATGGCAGATGCAATTTAATGTGGATAAATGTGAAGTTATCCACTTTGGTGGCAAAAATAGGACAGGGAAACAGATTATTATCTGATTGGTGGCCGATTAGGAAAAGGGGAGGTGCACCGAGACCTGGGTGTCATTATACACCAGTCATTGAAAGTGGGCATGCAGGTATAGCAGGTGGTGAAAAAGGTGAATGGTATGCTGGCATTTATAGCGAGAGGATTCGAGTACAGGAGCAGGGAGGTACTACTGCAGTAGTACAAGGCCTTGGTGAGACCACACCTGGAGTATTGTGTGCAGTTTTGGTCCCCTAATCTGAGGAAAGACATCCTTGCCATAGAGGGAGTACAGAGAAGGTTTACCAGATTGATTCCTGGGATGGCAGGACTTTCATATGAAGAAAGACTGGATGAACTGGGCTTGTACTCATTGGAATTTAGAAGATTGAGGGGGGAGCTGATCGAAACGTATAAAATCCTAAAGGGATTGGACAGGCTAGATGCAGGAAGATTGTTCCCGATGTTGGGGAAGTCCAGAATAAGGGGTCACAGTTTGAGGATAAAGGGGAAGCCTTTTAGGACCGAGATTAGGAAAAACTTCTTCACACAGAGAGTGGTGAATCAGTGGAATTTTCTGCCACAGAAAACAGTTGAGGCCAGTTCATTGACTATATTTAAGAGGGAGTTAGATATGACCCTTGTGGCTACGGGGATCAGAGGGTATGGAGGGAAGGCTGGGGCGGGGTTCTGAGTCGGATGATCAGCCATGATCATAATAAATGACGGTGCAGGCTCGAAGGGCCAAATGGCCTACTCCTGCACCTATTTTCTATCTTTCTATGTTTCTATACCTTCCCCTGTATCGATGTGTTTTCACGCACCTCTCGTAGCTTCCCTGGTATTGATGTGTTTTCGCGTACCTCTCATACCTACCCCAGTAATGCGTGTTTTTGCAGGCCTCTCATATCTTCCCCTATATCGCTGTGTTTTCGCGCACCTCGTATACCTACCCCTATATCGTTGTGCTTTCGCGCACCACTCATACCTTCCACTATATCGATGCGTTTTCGCCACATCTCACACCTTCCCCTATATCGCTGTGTATTCACGGACCTCCCATAGCTTCCCATTTTTTGCTGTTTTTTCGCGCACCTCACATGGCTTCCCATATATTGCGATGTTTTCCCACACCTCTCATCGCTTTCCCCAAGTCACTGTGTTTTTGTGCAACTCTCATAGCTTCTCCTGTATCGCTGTGTTTTCCCGGACCTCCCATAGCTTCCCCAATATCATTGTGTTTTCGAACACCACTGATACCTTTCCCCATATTTCGCCACGTTTTCGCGCACCTCTCACATCTTTCCCTATATAGCTTTGTTTTCAAACAGCTTTCATACCTTCCCCGATATTGCTGTGTTTTCGCATACCTCCCACTGCTTCCGCTATATCGCTGTTTTGGCACACCTCTCATAGCTTGCCATATATGGCGATATTTTCGCACACCTCTCATAGCTTCCTCTAGATCGCTGTGTTTTCACACACCTCATATGGCGTCCCCTATATTGCCATGCTTTCACACACCTCCCACAGCTTCCCCTATATCGCTGTGTTTTCTCGCACCTCTGCTACCTTCCCCTATATCTCTCTGTTGTCGTGCACCTCCCCTGGCTTCTCATATATCGCTGAGTTTTCTCACACGTCTCATAATTTCTCCCATAATGCCGTGTTTTCACGCATCTCACATAGCTTCCCCTATATCGCTGTGTTTTCTCGCACCTCTCATACCTTCCCCTATATTGCTCTGTTTTTGTGCACCTCCTGTAGCTTCCCATTTTTCACCATGTTTTCGTGCACCTCTCATAGCTTCCCATATATCGCTATGTTTTCGTGCACCTCCTGTAGCTTCCCCTATATTGCCGTGTTTTCTTGCACCCTTCATACCTTCCCCTATATCACTCTGTTTTTCGTGCACCTCCCATAGCTTCCCATATATTGCTGTATTTTTGCATACCTCTCATACCTTCCACTATATCGCTGTGTTTACGCGCACCTCTCGTAGCTTCTCCTATATCGATGTGTTGTCGCGCACCTCTCATAACTTCCCATATATCATCGTGTTTTCGTGCACCTCCCATAGGTTCCCCTATAAGACTGTGTTTTAGCTCACCTCTCATAGCTGCCACTATATCGCCATATTTTTGCGCAGATCTCATATCTTCCCCTATAGAGGTGCGTTTTCTCTCACCTCTCATAACTTCCCTTATATCGCCCTGTTTTCGCACACCTCTCATACATTCCCCTACATCTCCATGTTTTCGCACAGTGCTCATACCTTCCTGTATATTGGTGTGAGTTTGCGCACCTCGCATACTTCCCCTATATCGCTGTGTTTCGCGCACCTTTCATAGATTCCCCTAAATCGCTGTGTTTTTGCTCACCTCGCATAGCTTCCCCTATATCGCTGTATTTTCGTTCACCTGTTACAGCTGCCCCTATATCGCCGTGCTTTGGCAATCTTCTCATAACTTCCCCTATACAGCTGTGTTTTCTATCACCTCTCAAAACTTCCCCTGTATCGCCGTGTTTTCGTGCACCTCTCATACCTTCAACTATATCGCTGTGTTTACGCGCACGTTCCATACCTTCCCATATATTGCTATGTTTTTCCGCACCTCCCATAGCTTCCCCTATATTGCTGTGCTTTTGCGCACATCTCATACATTCTGCTGTATCGCTGTATTTTCGCGCACCTTTCATAGCTTCCCCTATATCGCTGTATTTACGCGCACCTCTCATAACTTCCCCTGTACAGCTGTGTATTCGCTCACCACTCATAACTTCCCCTGTATCAGCGTGTTTTTGCGCACCTCTCATACATTCTCTTATATCGCCATGTTTTCGCGCACCTCTCATACCTTCAACTATATCGCTGTGTTTTCGCGCACATCCCATACCTTCCCCTATAGTGCTGTGTTCTTGTGCACCTCTCAAAGCTTTCCCAAAAGCTCTGTGTTTTAGCGCACCTCCCATAGCTTCCCATATATTGCTGTGTTTTCACCAGCCTCTCATACCTTCCCCTATATTGCTGTGTTTTCGCGCACCTCTCATAGCTTCCCATATATCGCTGTGTTTTCGCGCACCTCACATTGCTTCCCCTAAATCCTTGTGTTTTCGTGCACCTCTCATACCTCCAACTATATTGATGTGTTTTTGTGCACCTCTCGTAGCGTCCCCTCTACCGTTGTGTTCTCACGCACCTCTCATAGCTTCCATATATTGCGATGTTTTCGCACACCTCTCATAGCTTCCCCCAAATCGCTGTGTTTTCTCGCACCTCTCATAGCTTCCCCTATATCGCCGTGTTTTCCGCACCTCACATACCTTCCCCTATATCGCTATGTTGTCGCGCAAATCCCTGGCTTCCCCTATATCACTATGTTTTCGCACACCTCTCATATCTTCCCATATAGAGTCGTGTTTTCGCGCACCTCCCATAGGTTCCCCTATAAGACTGTGTTTTCGCGCAACTCTCATCCCTTCCCCTTTATCGCTGTGTTATCACGCACTTCTCATAGCTTCCACTCTATCGCTGTGCTCTCGTGCACCTCTCATACCTTCCCCTATAGAGGTGCGATTTCTCTCACCTCTCATAACTTCCCTTATATTGCTGTGTTTTCGCGCACCTCTCATACATTCCCCTACATCTCCATGTTTTCGCGCACTGCTCATAACTTCCTGTATATTGGTTTGATTTTGCACACCTCGCATAGCTTCATCTATATCGCTGTTTCCGCGCACCTCTGATAGATTCCCCTAAATCGCTGTGTTTTCGCGCACCTCTCATAACTTCCCTTATATTGCTGTGTTTTCG
This sequence comes from Mobula birostris, assembly GCF_030028105.1. NCBI lineage: Eukaryota > Metazoa > Chordata > Chondrichthyes > Myliobatiformes > Myliobatidae > Mobula > Mobula birostris. The sequence goes on along the minus strand of NW_027278390.1, from coordinate 68,531 downwards.
CGCACCTCTCATACATTCCCCTACATCTCCATGTTTTCGCGCACTGCTCATACCTTCCTGTATATTGGTGTGATTTTGCGCACCTCGCATAGCTTCCCCCTATATCACCGTGTTTTCGCCGCACCTCTCATAGCTTCCCCTATATCGCTGTTTTCTCACACCTCTCATATCTTCCCCTATCTGGCTGAGTTTTTGCTGACCTCTCACAGCTGTGCCTATATCGCCATGTTTTCGCACACCTCCCATAGCTTCCCATATATCACTGTCTTATCGCGCACCTCTCATAGCTTCCACTCTATCGCTGTGCTCTCGCGCACCTCTCATCCCTTCCCCTATAGAGGTGCGATTTCTCTCACCTCTCATAACCTCCCTTATATTGCTGTGTTTTCGCACACCTCTCATACATTCCCCTACATCTCCATGTTTTCGCGCACTGCTCATACCTTCCTGTATATTGGTGTGATTTTGCGCACCTCGCATAGCTTCCCTATATCGCTGTTTTCCGCGCACCTCTGATAAGATTCCCCTAAATCGCTGTGTTTTCGCGCACCTCTCATAACTTCCCCTATATCGCTGTGTTTTCATAGCACCTTCCATAGGTTCCGCTACATCGCTGTGTTTTCGCGTGCCTATCATACCTTCCCCTATATCAATGTGTTCTCATAGCTTACCCCAAATCGCTGTGTTTTCTTGCACCTCTCATAGCTTCCCCCTATATCGCTGTTTTCTCGTCTCATATCTTCCCCTATATGGCTGAGTTTTTGCTGACCTCTCACAGCTGTGCCTATATCGCCATGTTTTCACACACCTCCCATAGCTTCCCATATATCACTGTCTTTTCGCGCACCTCTCATAACTTCTCCTATGTCGTGGTGTTTTCACGTACCTGCCATTGCTTCCCCTATATCTATTATATTACCTGGTTATTTTAAGTCTAAACTGCACTGTTTGTACTTACTTTTTTTTTGTGTATCTCTTGTAAAGTTATATTGCAACTGTGTATCAGTGCCTATATGGTTTACCTTTTGTGTACTAATTCAATAAAAAGACTTAAAAAGAAAAGATTTGGGGGAAGCTATGAGAGGTGCGCGAAAACACATCGATATTGGGGAAGCTACGAGAGGTGCGTGAAAACACATCAATATAGTTGAAGGTATGAGACATGCGCGAAAACATAATGATGTAGGGGAAGCAATGCGAGGTGCGCGAAAAAAAAAGCGATATAGAGGAAGGTATGAGAGGCCGGTGAAAACACAGTGATATAGGGGAAGCTATGAGAGGTGCGCGAAAACACGGCGATATAGGGGATGGTATGAGAGGTGCGCGAAAACAAATCGATATGGGGAAGCTACGAGAGGTGCGTGAAAACAGAGAGATTTTGAGACAGCTATGAGAGGTGCGCGAAAACACAGCGCTATAGGGGAAGCTATGGGAGGTGCGCGAAAACACGGCGATATACGTGAAGGAATGAGAGGTGTGTGAAAACACATCAATATAGGGGAAGCGATGAGAGGTATGAGATGGTATGCAAGGTGCATGAAAACAGTGATATAGAGGTAGGTATGAGAGGTGCGCGAAAACACAGCGATATAGAGGAAGGTATAGGAGGTGCGCGAAAACACAGCGATTTAGGAGAAAGTACGAGAGATGAGCGTAAACTCGGCTAAAAAGGGGAAGGTATGAAAGGTGCGCGAGAACTCGGCGATATATGTAAAGCTATGAGAGGTGAGCAGAAACACAGCGATAGAGAGGAAGCTATGGGAGGAGCGCCAAACACAGCGTTATGGGGGATGCTATGGAAGGTGCGCCAAAACACAGCGAGATAAGGGAAGTTACGAGAGGTGAGAGAAAACGCATCTCTATAGGGGAAGGTATGGGAGCTGTGCGAAAATATGGCGATATAGTGGCAGCTATGAGAGGTGAGCAAAAACACAGCGATATAGGGGAAGGTATGAGAAGTGCACGAGAACGCAGCGGTAGATGGGAAGCTATGAGAGGTGCGCAAAATCACGCCGATATAGGGGAAGCTATGAGAGGTGTGCGATGACACAGCGATATAGGGGAAGGGATGAGAGGTGCGCGAAAACACAGTCTTACAGGGAAACCTATGGGAGGTGTGCGAAAACACGGCGATATATGGGAAGATAAGGGAGGTTTGCAGAAATACAGCGAAGTACGGGAAGTTATGGGACGTGCGCGAAAACACAGCGATATAGTGGAAGATATGAGAGGTGCGTGAAAACACAGCGATATAAGGGAAGCTATAACAGGTGAGCAAAAACACAATGATATTGGGGAAACTACGTGAGGTGCGGGAAAACACAGCGATATAGGGGAAGGTATGAGAGGTGTGAGAAAACACAGTGATATAGGGGAAGCTATGGGAGGTGCATGAGAACATGGTGATATAGGAGAAGGAATGAGAGGTGCGCGAAAACACAGAGACGTAGGGGAAGGTATGAGAGGTGCGTTAAAACACGGCGATATAGGGGAAGCTATGCGACGTGCGCGAAAACATTGCAATATATGTAAGCTATGAGGGGTACTCGAGAACACAGCAGTAGAGGGGAAGCTACGAGAGGTGCGTGAAAACACAGCGATTTATGGGAAGCTATGGGAGGTGCGCGAAACACAGCGCTATAGGGGAATATATGAGAGGTGCGCAAAAACCCGGCGATACAGGGGAAGCTATGGGAGGTGCGCGATAACACAGCGATTTATGTGAAGGTATCAGAGGGAAGCGAAAACACAGCGATAGAGCAGAAGCTATGGGAGGTGCGCAAAAGCACAGCGATATAGGGGAAGCAATGAGAGGTGTGCGATTATACAGCGAGACAGCAGAATGTATGAGATGTGTAAAAAAGCACAGCAATATAGGGGAAGCTATGGGAGGTGCGGAAAAACACAGCAATATATGGGAACATATGGAACTTGCGCGTAAACACAGTGATATAGTTGATGGTATGAGAGGTGTGCGAAAACACAGCGATATAGGGGATGCTACGAGAGATGCGCGAAAACACAGCGAAATAGTGGAAGGTATGAGAAATGCGTGAAAACGCAGCATTATATGGGAAGCTGTGGGAGGTGCACGAAAAGAGAGCGAGAAAGGGGAAGGTATGAGAACTGTAAGAAAACACTGCAATATGGGGGAAGCTATGAGAGGTGCATGAATGCCCAGCGATATAGGAGAAGATATGAGAGGTGCACGAAAACACAGCGATGTAGGGGAAGCTATGCGAGGAGTGCCAGAGCACGGCGATATAGGGGAAGCGATGAGAGGTGCGCAAAAACACAGCGATTTGGGGGAATCTATGAGTGGTGCGCGAAAACATCGCAATATATGGGAAGCTATGAGAGGTGCGCGAAAACAAGGCGAAAAATGGGAAGCTATGGGAGGTCCGAAAAAACAGGGCGATATACGGGAAGTGATGAGAGGTGCACGAGAGCACAGAGACATAGGGGAAGCTATGAGAGGTGCATGAAAACAGAGCAATATAGGAGAAGCTATGACAGCTGCTTGACAAGTCAGTGATATAGGGGAAGATATGAGAGGTGCGCTAATACACGATGATATAGGGGAATGTATGGAAGGTGCGTGAAAATACTGCGATATAGGGGAAGGTATGAGATGTGTGAGAAAACACAGTGATATAGGGGAATGTATGGGAGGTGCATGAAAACACGGCGATATAGGGGAAGTTATGAGAGGTGCGCGAAAACACTGACACAGGGCAACTATGGGAGGTGTGCGAAAACACGGCGATATACGTGAAGGTATGAGAGGTGCGTGAAAACACGTTGATATAGGGGAAGGTATGAGAGATGAGCGAAAACTCAGCTAAAAAAGGGATGGTATCAGAGGTGCGTGAGAATATAGCGATATAGGAAAAGTTATGAGAGGTGAGCAAAAGCACAGCGATATATGGGAAGCTATGGGAGGTGCACGAAAACAGAACGAGAAAGGGGAAGGTATGAGTGGTGTGAGAAAACACAGCCATATAGGGGGAGCTATAGGAGGTGCGTTATGGCACGGCTATATATGGTGAAGGTATGAGAGGTGTGGGAAAACATAGTGGTGGAGGTGAAGCTATGCGAGGTGCGCGAAAACATTGCAATATATGGAAAGCTATGAGAGGTGCGCGAAAACACCGCGATAGAGGGGAAGGTATGAGAGGTGTGCGATAACACAACGATATAGGGGAAGCTATGACAGGTGCACTAAAACACTGCGATTTCGGGGAAGGTATCAGAGGTGCGCGAAAACAGAGCGATATAGGGGAAGCTATGAGAGGTGAGTGATAAAACAGCGATATAAGGGAAGCCTTGGGAGGTGCGCGAAATCACAGTGATATAGGGGAAGCTAAGGGAGGTGCGCGAAAACACAGCGATATCGGGGAAGACATGAGAAGTGCCCGAAAACACATCCATATAGCGATATAGTGGAAAGTATGAGAGGTGCACGAAAACACAGCAATATATAGGAAGCTATGGGAGGTGCACGAAAACAGAGAGAGAAGGGGGAACGTATGAGAGCTGTCAGAAAACACAGCAATATAGGGGAAGCTATGGGAGGTGCATGAACGCACGGCGATGTAGGAGAAGATATGAAAGGTGCGCGAAAGCACAGCGACGTAGGGGAAGCTATGCAAGGTGCGCCAGAACATGGCGATATAGGGGAAGATATGAGAGGTGTGCAAAAACCCAGCGATTTTGGCGGATCTATGAGAGGTCCGCGAAAACATCGCAATATATGGGAAGCTATGAGAGGTGCGCGAAAACATGGTGAAAAATGGGAAGAAATGGGAGGTCCCTGAAAACATGGCAATATAGGGTAAGTTATGTGAGCTGCTTGATAACACAGCGATATAGCGGAAGTAATGAGGTGCGCGAAAACACGGTGATACAGCGGAAGCTATGGGAGGTGAGCGAAAACACAGCGCTATAGGGGAAGCCTTCGGATGTGCGCGAAATCACAGTGATATCAGGGAAGGCATGAGAGGTGAGTAAAAACACAGCGATTTGGGGGAATCTATGAGTAGTGCGCGAAAACATCGCAATATATGGGAAGCTATGAGAGGTGCGCGAAAACATAGCGAGAAATGGGAAGCTGTGGGAGGTCCGTGAAAACAGGGCGATATAGGGGAAGTGGTGAGAGGTGCAGGAGAGCACAGCGAGATAGGGGAAGCTATGGGAGGTGCGTGAAAACAGAGCAATATAGGGGAAGCTATGACAGCTGCTTGATAACACAGTGATATAGGTGAAGATATGAGAGGTGCGCGAAAACCCGGTGATATAGAGGAAGCTATGAGAGGTAAGCGAAAACACAGCGATATAGGGGAAGCCTTGGGAGGTGCGGGAAATCTCAGCGATATAGGGTAATGTATGGGGGGTGCGTGAAAATACTGTGATATAGGGGAAGGTATGTGATGTGTGAGAAAACATAGCGATGTAGGAGAAGCTATGCAAGTTTCGCCAGAATAAGGGGATATAGGGGAAGATATGGGAGTTGCGCGAAAACACAGCGATATAGGGGAATGTATAGGAGGTGCATGAAAAACGGCGATATAGGGGAAGTTATGAGAGGTGCGCGAAAACACTGTGATATAGGACAAGCTATGGGAGGTGCGCGAAAACAGGGAGATATACGTGAAGGTATGAGAGGTGCTTTAATGCACGTCGATATAGCAGAATGTATGAGAGATGAGCGAAAACTCAGCTAAAAAAGGGAAGGTATGAGAGGTGCGCGAGAACACGGCGATATAGGCAAAGCTATCAGAGGTGAGCAAAAACATAGCGATGTATGGGAAGTTATGAGAGGTGCGCGAAAACAGAACGATATAGGGGAAGCTATGCGAGGTGCGCGAAAACATGGTGATATAGGGGAAGCTATGAGAAGTGCGCGAAAACACAGTGATTTGGGGGAAGCTATGAGAGGTGCGCGAAAACACAGTGATTTGGGGGAAGCAATGAGAGGTGCGCGAAAACACAGTGATTTGGGGGAAACTGCAAGAGGTGCGTGAAAAACCATCTATATAGTGGAAGGTATGAGAGGTGTGCGAAAACACAACGATATAGGGGAAGGTATGCGAGGTGCGCAAAAACATTGCAATATATGGGAAGCTATGAGAGGTGCGTGAAAACATGGCGATATAGTGGAAGGTATGAGAGGTGTGCGAAAACACAGTGTTAAATGAGAGCTATGGGAGGTGCGCGAAAACACAGCGATATACGTGAAGGTATTAGAGGTGTGTGAAAACACATTGATATAGGGGAAGGTATGAGAGATGAGCGAAAACTCAGCTAAAAAAGGGGAAGGTATGAGAGGTGCGTGAGAATATGGCGATATAGGAAAAGCTATGAGAGGTGAGCAAAAGCACAGCGATACAGGGGAAGCACGAGAGGTGCGTGAAAACACAGCGATATATTGGAAGGTATGAGAGGTGAGTGAAAACACAGCGATATAGGGGATGCTATGAGAGGTGCTCGAAAACATGGCGATACAGGGGAAGGTATGAGAGGTACGTGAAAACACGTCGATTTAAGGGAAAGTATGAGAGATGAGCAAAAAATCAGCTGAAAAGGGGGAGGTATGAGAGGTTGCGAGAACACGGCGATATAGGCTAGATGTGAGAGATGAGCAAAATCACAGCGATATAGGGGAAGGTATGAGAGCTGCGCGAAAAGACAGCGATATATGGGAAGCTATAGGAGGTGCACGAAAACAGAGAGAGAAAGGGGAAGGTATGAGAGGTGTGAGAAAAAACAGCAATATAGGGGAAGCTATGGGAGGTGCGTGAAAGCACGGCGATATAGGAGAAGGTATGAGAGGTGCGCGAAAACATAGCAATGTAGGGTAAGCAATGCAAGGTGCGCCAGAACAAGGCGATATAGGGGAAGCTATGAGAGGTGCGCAAAAACACAGCGATTTAGGGGAAGCTATGAGAGGTGCGCGAAAATATTGCAATATATAGAAACCTATGAGAGGTGCACGAGAACACAGCAAAAGAGGGGCGATATAAGTGAAGGTATGAGATGTGCATTAATACACGTCGATATAGGTGAATGTATGAGAGATGAGCGAAAACTCAGCTAAAAAAGGGAAGGTATGAGAGGTGCGCGAGAACACGACGATATAGGCAAAACTATCAGAAGTGAGCAAAAACATAGCGATGTAGGGGAAGTTATGAGAGGTGCGCGAAAACAGAACGATATATGGGAAGCTATGCGAGGTGCGCGAAAACATGGTGATATAGGGGAAGCTATGAGAGGTGCGCGAAAACACAGTGATTTTGGGGAAGCTATGAGAGGTGCGCGAAAATATTGCAATATATAGAAACCTATGAGAGGTGCACGAGAACATAGCAATAGAGGGGAAGCTATGAGAGGTGTGCAATAACACAGCAAAAAAGGGGAAGGTATGGGAGGTGTGCGAAAACGTGGCGATATATGGGAAACTATGCGAGGTGCGTGAAAATACCGTGATATAGGGGAAGCTATGAGAGGTGCGCAGAAAAATTGCAATATATAGAAAGCTATGCGAGGTGTACGAAAACGCAGCGATTCGGGGGAAGCTATGAGAGGTGCGCGAAAAAATTGCAATATATAGAAAGCTATGAGAAGTGCGCGAAAATACAGCGATATAGGGGAAGCTATGCGATATGTGCAAATACACGGCCATATAGGGGAAGCTATGAGAGGTGCATGAATGCCCAGCGATATAGGAGAAGATATGAGAGGTGCACGAAAACACAGCGATGTAGGGGAAGCTATGCGAGGAGTGCCAGAGCACGGCGATATAGGGGAAGCGATGAGAGGTGCGCAAAAACACAGCGATTTGGGGGAATCTATGAGTGGTGCGCGAAAACATCGCAATATATGGGAAGCTATGAGAGGTGCGCGAAAACAAGGCGAAAAATGGGAAGCTATGGGAGGTCCGAAAAAACAGGGCGATATACGGGAAGTGATGAGAGGTGCACGAGAGCACAGAGACATAGGGGAAGCTATGAGAGGTGCATGAAAACAGAGCAATATAGGAGAAGCTATGACAGCTGCTTGACAAGTCAGTGATATAGGGGAAGATATGAGAGGTGCGCTAATACACGATGATATAGGGGAATGTATGGAAGGTGCGTGAAAATACTGCGATATAGGGGAAGGTATGAGATGTGTGAGAAAACACAGTGATATAGGGGAATGTATGGGAGGTGCATGAAAACACGGCGATATAGGGGAAGTTATGAGAGGTGCGCGAAAACACTGACACAGGGCAACTATGGGAGGTGTGCGAAAACACGGCGATATACGTGAAGGTATGAGAGGTGCGTGAAAACACGTTGATATAGGGGAAGGTATGAGAGATGAGCGAAAACTCAGCTAAAAAAGGGATGGTATCAGAGGTGCGTGAGAATATAGCGATATAGGAAAAGTTATGAGAGGTGAGCAAAAGCACAGCGATATATGGGAAGCTATGGGAGGTGCACGAAAACAGAACGAGAAAGGGGAAGGTATGAGTGGTGTGAGAAAACACAGCCATATAGGGGGAGCTATAGGAGGTGCGTTATGGCACGGCTATATATGGTGAAGGTATGAGAGGTGTGGGAAAACATAGTGGTGGAGGTGAAGCTATGCGAGGTGCGCGAAAACATTGCAATATATGGAAAGCTATGAGAGGTGCGCGAAAACACCGCGATAGAGGGGAAGGTATGAGAGGTGTGCGATAACACAACGATATAGGGGAAGCTATGACAGGTGCACTAAAACACTGCGATTTCGGGGAAGGTATCAGAGGTGCGCGAAAACAGAGCGATATAGGGGAAGCTATGAGAGGTGAGTGATAAAACAGCGATATAAGGGAAGCCTTGGGAGGTGCGCGAAATCACAGTGATATAGGGGAAGCTAAGGGAGGTGCGCGAAAACACAGCGATATCGGGGAAGACATGAGAAGTGCCCGAAAACACATCCATATAGCGATATAGTGGAAAGTATGAGAGGTGCACGAAAACACAGCAATATATAGGAAGCTATGGGAGGTGCACGAAAACAGAGAGAGAAGGGGGAACGTATGAGAGCTGTCAGAAAACACAGCAATATAGGGGAAGCTATGGGAGGTGCATGAACGCACGGCGATGTAGGAGAAGATATGAAAGGTGCGCGAAAGCACAGCGACGTAGGGGAAGCTATGCAAGGTGCGCCAGAACATGGCGATATAGGGGAAGATATGAGAGGTGTGCAAAAACCCAGCGATTTTGGCGGATCTATGAGAGGTCCGCGAAAACATCGCAATATATGGGAAGCTATGAGAGGTGCGCGAAAACATGGTGAAAAATGGGAAGAAATGGGAGGTCCCTGAAAACATGGCAATATAGGGTAAGTTATGTGAGCTGCTTGATAACACAGCGATATAGCGGAAGTAATGAGGTGCGCGAAAACACGGTGATACAGCGGAAGCTATGGGAGGTGAGCGAAAACACAGCGCTATAGGGGAAGCCTTCGGATGTGCGCGAAATCACAGTGATATCAGGGAAGGCATGAGAGGTGAGTAAAAACACAGCGATTTGGGGGAATCTATGAGTAGTGCGCGAAAACATCGCAATATATGGGAAGCTATGAGAGGTGCGCGAAAACATAGCGAGAAATGGGAAGCTGTGGGAGGTCCGTGAAAACAGGGCGATATAGGGGAAGTGGTGAGAGGTGCAGGAGAGCACAGCGAGATAGGGGAAGCTATGGGAGGTGCGTGAAAACAGAGCAATATAGGGGAAGCTATGACAGCTGCTTGATAACACAGTGATATAGGTGAAGATATGAGAGGTGCGCGAAAACCCGGTGATATAGAGGAAGCTATGAGAGGTAAGCGAAAACACAGCGATATAGGGGAAGCCTTGGGAGGTGCGGGAAATCTCAGCGATATAGGGTAATGTATGGGGGGTGCGTGAAAATACTGTGATATAGGGGAAGGTATGTGATGTGTGAGAAAACATAGCGATGTAGGAGAAGCTATGCAAGTTTCGCCAGAATAAGGGGATATAGGGGAAGATATGGGAGTTGCGCGAAAACACAGCGATATAGGGGAATGTATAGGAGGTGCATGAAAAACGGCGATATAGGGGAAGTTATGAGAGGTGCGCGAAAACACTGTGATATAGGACAAGCTATGGGAGGTGCGCGAAAACAGGGAGATATACGTGAAGGTATGAGAGGTGCTTTAATGCACGTCGATATAGCAGAATGTATGAGAGATGAGCGAAAACTCAGCTAAAAAAGGGAAGGTATGAGAGGTGCGCGAGAACACGGCGATATAGGCAAAGCTATCAGAGGTGAGCAAAAACATAGCGATGTATGGGAAGTTATGAGAGGTGCGCGAAAACAGAACGATATAGGGGAAGCTATGCGAGGTGCGCGAAAACATGGTGATATAGGGGAAGCTATGAGAAGTGCGCGAAAACACAGTGATTTGGGGGAAGCTATGAGAGGTGCGCGAAAACACAGTGATTTGGGGGAAGCAATGAGAGGTGCGCGAAAACACAGTGATTTGGGGGAAACTGCAAGAGGTGCGTGAAAAACCATCTATATAGTGGAAGGTATGAGAGGTGTGCGAAAACACAACGATATAGGGGAAGGTATGCGAGGTGCGCAAAAACATTGCAATATATGGGAAGCTATGAGAGGTGCGTGAAAACATGGCGATATAGTGGAAGGTATGAGAGGTGTGCGAAAACACAGTGTTAAATGAGAGCTATGGGAGGTGCGCGAAAACACAGCGATATACGTGAAGGTATTAGAGGTGTGTGAAAACACATTGATATAGGGGAAGGTATGAGAGATGAGCGAAAACTCAGCTAAAAAAGGGGAAGGTATGAGAGGTGCGTGAGAATATGGCGATATAGGAAAAGCTATGAGAGGTGAGCAAAAGCACAGCGATACAGGGGAAGCACGAGAGGTGCGTGAAAACACAGCGATATATTGGAAGGTATGAGAGGTGAGTGAAAACACAGCGATATAGGGGATGCTATGAGAGGTGCTCGAAAACATGGCGATACAGGGGAAGGTATGAGAGGTACGTGAAAACACGTCGATTTAAGGGAAAGTATGAGAGATGAGCAAAAAATCAGCTGAAAAGGGGGAGGTATGAGAGGTTGCGAGAACACGGCGATATAGGCTAGATGTGAGAGATGAGCAAAATCACAGCGATATAGGGGAAGGTATGAGAGCTGCGCGAAAAGACAGCGATATATGGGAAGCTATAGGAGGTGCACGAAAACAGAGAGAGAAAGGGGAAGGTATGAGAGGTGTGAGAAAAAACAGCAATATAGGGGAAGCTATGGGAGGTGCGTGAAAGCACGGCGATATAGGAGAAGGTATGAGAGGTGCGCGAAAACATAGCAATGTAGGGTAAGCAATGCAAGGTGCGCCAGAACAAGGCGATATAGGGGAAGCTATGAGAGGTGCGCAAAAACACAGCGATTTAGGGGAAGCTATGAGAGGTGCGCGAAAATATTGCAATATATAGAAACCTATGAGAGGTGCACGAGAACACAGCAAAAGAGGGGCGATATAAGTGAAGGTATGAGATGTGCATTAATACACGTCGATATAGGTGAATGTATGAGAGATGAGCGAAAACTCAGCTAAAAAAGGGAAGGTATGAGAGGTGCGCGAGAACACGACGATATAGGCAAAACTATCAGAAGTGAGCAAAAACATAGCGATGTAGGGGAAGTTATGAGAGGTGCGCGAAAACAGAACGATATATGGGAAGCTATGCGAGGTGCGCGAAAACATGGTGATATAGGGGAAGCTATGAGAGGTGCGCGAAAACACAGTGATTTTGGGGAAGCTATGAGAGGTGCGCGAAAATATTGCAATATATAGAAACCTATGAGAGGTGCACGAGAACATAGCAATAGAGGGGAAGCTATGAGAGGTGTGCAATAACACAGCAAAAAAGGGGAAGGTATGGGAGGTGTGCGAAAACGTGGCGATATATGGGAAACTATGCGAGGTGCGTGAAAATACCGTGATATAGGGGAAGCTATGAGAGGTGCGCAGAAAAATTGCAATATATAGAAAGCTATGCGAGGTGTACGAAAACGCAGCGATTCGGGGGAAGCTATGAGAGGTGCGCGAAAAAATTGCAATATATAGAAAGCTATGAGAAGTGCGCGAAAATACAGCGATATAGGGGAAGCTATGCGATATGTGCAAATACACGGCCATATAGGGGAAGCTATTAGAGGTGCGCGAATATACGACGATATACGTGAAGGTATGAGAGGTGCGTGAAAACACAATGATATAGTGGAAGCTATGCGAGCTGCGCGAAAACACAGCGAAATAGGGGAAGTTATGAGAGGTACGCGAACACACATCGATATAGGGCAAGCTACGAGAGATGTGCGAAAACATAGCGGTATAGTGGACGGTATGAGAAGTGCGAGAAAACACAGCGATATATGGGAAGCTATGGGAGGTGCACAAAAACAAAGCGAGAATGGAAAAGTTATGAGAAGTGTGAGAAAACACAGCAATATAGGGGAAGCTATGGGAGGTGCGTGAACGCACGGCGATATAGGAGAAGGTATGAAAGGTGCGCGAAAACACAGCGATGTAGGGGTAGCTATGCGAGGTGTGCCAGAACATGGCGATATATGGGAAGCTATGAGAGGTGCGCAAAAACACAGCGATTTGGGGGAATCTATGAGAGGTGTACAAAATCATCGCAATAAATGGGAAGCTATGAGAGGTGCGCGAAAACACGGCGAAAAATGGGAAGCTATGGGAGGTCCGTGAAAACAGGGCGAAATAGGGGAAGTGAAGAGAGGTGCACAAGAGCACAGCGACATAGGGCAAGATATGAGAGGTGCGCGAAAACTCGGTGATATAGCGGAAGCTATGAGAGGTGAGCGAAAGCACAGGGATATAGAGGAAGCCTTGGAAGGTGCGCGAAATCACAGTGATATCGGGGACGGGATGAGAGGTGAGTGAAAACACAGCGATATAGGGGAATGTATGAGATGTGTGAGAAAACACCGCAATATGGAGGAAGCTATGGGAGGTGCGCAAAAGCACGGCAACTTTGGCGAATCTATGAGAGGTCCGTGAAAACATCGCAATATATGGGAAACTATGAGAGGTGCGCGAAAATATGGTGAAAAATGGGAAGCTATGGAAGGTCCCTGAAAACATAGCAATATAGGGGAAGTTATGTGAGCTGCTCGATAACACAGCGATAAAGGGGAAGTAATTAGATGTGCGTGAAAAATAGGTGGTATAGGGGAAGCTATGAGAGGTGAGCGAAAACACAGCAAAAAAGGAAAAGCGATATAGTGGAAGGTGTGAGAGGTGCGCGAAAAACCAGCGATATATTGGAAGGTATGGGAGGTGCATGAAAACAGAGCGACATAGGGGAAGGTATGAGAGGAACGTGAAAACACAGCGATTTGGGGGAAGCTATGAGAGGTGCGCGAAAACATCGCAATATATAGGAAGCTGTGAGAGGTGCGCGTAAGCAGGGCAAAAAATGGGAAGCAACGGGTGGTGTGCGATTACATAGCGATATAGGGGAAAGTATGAGAGGTGCGCGAAAACATGGCGCTATATGGGAAAATATGGGAGGTGCTTGAAAACAGTGCGATGTGGGGGAAAGTATGAGTGGTGAGCAAAAACACAGCGATGTACGGGAAGCTATGGGAGGTGTGCGAAAGCAGAGCTATATAGGGGAAGTGATGAGAGGTGCAGAAGAGTACAGAGACATAAGGGAAGTTATGGAGGTGCGTGAAAACACAGTCATACGGGGAAAGTATCAGAAGTGCGCTAAAACACAGCAATATCGGGGAAGGGATGAGAAGTCTGCGAAAACACGTCGATATAGGGGAAGGTATGAAAGGTGTGCAAAAACATAGTGTTATAGGGAAAGCTATGAGAGGTACACGAAAACACGGCGATATACAAGAAGATATGAGAATTGCGTGAAAACACGTCGATATAGGGGAAGGTATGTGAGGTGCGCAAAAACACAGAGACATAGGAGAATCTATGGGAGTTGTACAAAATCACAGCGATACAGTGGAAGGTATGGGTGGTGCATGAAAACACGCGATATAGGGAAAGGTATGAGAGGTGCACAAAAACACAGTGATTTAGAGGAATCTATAGGAGGTGCGCAAATAAGCAACGATATATGGGAAGCTATGGGAGGTGTGCGATAACAGAGCGATATAGGGGAAGGTATGAGGGGTGTGCGAAAACACAGCGGTATAGGGGACTCTATGGGAGGTGCGCGAAAACACAGCGATATAGGGGAATGTATAGGAGGTGCATGAAAAACAGCGATATAGAGGAAGTTATGAGAGGTGCGCAAAAACACTGTGATATAGGGCAAGCTCTGGGAGGTGCGCGAAAACAGGGAGATATTCGTGAAGGTATGAGAGGTGCTTTAATGCACGTCGATATAGCAGAATGTATGAGAGATGAGCGAAAACTCAGCTAAAAAAGGGAAGGTATGAGAGGTGCGCGAGAACACGGCGATATAGGCAAAGCTATCAGAGGTGAGCAAAAACATAGCGATGTATGGGAAGTTATGAGAGGTGTGCGAAAACAGAACGATATAGGGGAAGCTATGCGAGGTGCACGAAAACATGGTGATATAGGGGAAGCTATGAGAAGTGCGCGAAAACACAGTGATTTAGGGGAAGCTATGAGAGGTGCGCGAAAACACAGTGATTTGGGGGAAGCAATGAGAGGTGCGCGAAAACACAGTGATTTGGGGGAAACTGCAAGAGGTGCGTGAAAAACCATCTATATAGTGGAAGGTATGAGAGGTGTGCGAAAACACAACGATATAGGGGAAGGTATGCGAGGTGCGCAAAAACACTGCAATATATGGGAAGCTATGAGAGGTGCGTGAAAACATGGCGATATAGTGGAAGGTATGAGAGGTGTGCGAAAACACAGTGATAAATGAAAGCTATGGGAGGAGCGCGAAAACACAGCGATATACGTGAAGGTATTAGAGGTGTGTGAAAACACATTGATATAGGGGTAGGTATGCGAGATGTGCGTAAACACAGTGATATAGGAGAAGGTATGAGAGGTGCGCAAAAACACATTGATATAGTGCAAGGTATAAGAGGTGTACGAAAACACAACAACATAAGGGAAGGTATGCGAGATGTGCAAAAACGCAGCGATGTAGGGGAAGATACGAGAGGTGTGCGAAAACACAACGGTTTGGGGGAAGTTATACGAGGTGCTTAAAAGACATCGCAATATGTGGGAAGCTATGAGAAGTGCGCAAAAACACAGCGATATAGGGGAAGCTATGAGAGGTCTGCAAAAACAGGGTGACATAGGGGCAGGTATGAGAGGTGCGCGAAAACACATCGATACAGGGGAAGCTACGAGTGGTGCGCAAAACACACTGATATAGTGGAAGGTATGAGAGGTGAGCAAAATACACAACGACATTGGGGAAGCTATGGGAGGTGCGCGAAAATATGGCGATATAGGCGAAGCGATGAGAGGTGCCCGAAAACGCAGCGATACAGGGAACAGTGTGAGAGGTGCTTGAAAACACAGTGATATAGGGGTAGGTATGTGTGGTATGTGAAAGCATATCGAAAGGAAGGAAGCTACAGGAGGTGCACGAAAACACGGCGATATAGGAGAATGTATGAGAGGTGCACAAAAACACAGCGATGTAGGGGAAGCTATGCCAGGTGCACGAAAACACGGCGATATAATGGAAGCTATGAGAGGTACGCGAAAACACAGCGATGTAGTGGAAGCTATGCGAGGTGCGCAAGAAAACGTCGATATAATGGAAGCTATCAGAGGTGCACGAAAACACAGCAATTTGGGGGATGCCATGAGAGGTGCGTGGAAGCATCGTAATATATGGGAAGCTATGGAAGGTGCGTGAAAACAGCGCGATACAGGGGAAGTTATCAGAATTGCGCGAGAACACAGCCATATTGGGGAAGGTATGGGAGGTGCGCAGAAGCACAGCGCTATAGTGGAATGTATGAGAGGTGCGCGAAAACACAGCGTTATTGGGGAAACTATTGGAGGTGAACGAAAATGCAACGATATTGGGGAAGCTATGGGAGGTGCGCAAAAACAGGACGATATAGGGGAAGGTATGAGAGGTGCGTGATTACATGGCGACATAGGTGAAGCTATGGGAGGTGCGCGAAAACAAAGTGATTTAGGGGAAGTTATGAGAGGGAAGCGAAAACACAGCGATACGGGGAAACTATGGGAGTTGCACGAAAACACAGCAATATACGGGAAGGTATGGGACGTACACGAAAACACAGCGAAATAGTGCAAGGTATGAGAGGTGCGCGAAAATACAGCAATGTAGCAGAATGTACGAGAGGTGCACGAAAACATGGCGATATGGGGAATCTATGAGAGGTGCGCGAAAACAGCAATTTAGAGGAAAGTATGAGAGGTGTGCGAAAACAAAGCAATTTAGGGGAAGCTATGAGATGTGCGCGAAAACAGCAATCTAGTGGAAGCTATGGGAGGTGCGCGAAGACACGGCGATATAGGGGATGGTATGAGAGCTGGACGAAAACACACCAATATAGGGGATGGTATGAGAGGTTGACGAAAACACACCGATATAGGGGAGGGTATGAGAAGTGTGCAACAACAGGGAGATGTAGGGGAAGCTATGGGAGGTGTGTGAAAACATGGCGACACAGTGGAACCGATGAGAGGTGCCCGAAAACGCAGCGATATAGGGGATGGTATGACAGGTGCTTCAAAACACCGATATGGGGAAGCTATAGGAGGTGCATGAAAATACAGCTAAAAAGGGAAAGATATGAGAGCTGCGCAAAAACACAGCAATATATGGGAAGCTATGGGATGTGCATGACAACAAAGTAATATAGGGAAAAGTATGAGAGGTGCAAGAAAACACAGCGATATAGGGGAAACTATGAGAGGTGCGTGAAAACAGTAGATATAGGAGAAGGTATGATAGGTGCGCGAAAACACAGCGACATTGGGGAAGCTCTGCGAGGTGCGCAAAAACACTGCGATATATGGGAAGCTATGGGATTTGCGTGAAAACAGGACGATAGAGGGCAAGTTATGAGAGGTGCGCAAGAACAAAGCCATATTGGCGAAGGTATGAGAGGTGCGCAAAAACACAGCGATATAGGGGAAGCTATGGGAGGTGTGCGAACACACAGCGATATAGGGGAAGTTATGAGTTGTGCGCGAAAACACTGCGATTTGGGGGATGCTATGAGAGGTGCCCGAAAACAAAATAATATTGGGAAGCTATGGGAGGTGTGCGAAAAGACCGCAATACAGGGGAAGGTATGAGAGCTGCACGAAAACACAGCCATATTGGGGCAGGTATGAGAAGTGCGCGAAAACACAGCATTATTGGAGAAACTATGGGCAGTGCGTGATAACACAGCCATATAGGGGAAGGTATGAGAGATGCATGAAAACACGGCGATATGGGGAATCTATGAGAGGTGCGCGAAAACTCAGCAATTTAGGGGAAGGTATGAGAGGTGCGCGAAAACACAGCCATATTGGGGCAGGCATGAGAAGTGCGCAAAAACACAGCATTATTGGAGAAACTATGGGCAGTGCGTGATAACACAGCCATATAGGGGAAGGTATGAGAGATGCACGAAAACACGGCGATATGGGGAATCTATGAGAGGTGCGCGAAAACTCAGCAATTTAGGGGAAGGTATGAGAGGTGCGTGAAACAAAGCAATTTAGGGGAAGCTATGAGATGTGCGCAAAAACAGCAATCTAGTGGGAGCTATGGGAGAAGCGCGAAGACAAGACGATATAGGGAATGGTATGAGAGGTTGACGAATACACACCGATATAGGGGAGGTTATGAGAAGTGTGCGACAACAGAGAGATGTAGGGGAAGCTATGGGAGGTGCGCAAAAACATGGCGATATAGGGGACGTTATGAGAGGGAAGCGATATATGGAAGCTATGTGCATTGCGCAAAAACACGGCAATATAGGAGAATGTATGAGAGGTGCCCGAAAACACAATGATATAGTGGAAGCTATCGGAGGTGTGTGAAAACACGGCGATAGACGGGAACCGATGAGAGATGCCCGAAAACGCAGCGATATAGGGAACAGTATGAGAGATGCGTGAAAAGATAGTGATATAGGGGAAGGTATGATAGGTGCATCAATACACCAATATGGGGAAGCTATGAGAGGTGCGCGAAAACACAGAGATATAGGAGAAGGTATGAGAGATGCGCAAAAACACAGCATTATATGTTAAGCTATGGGATGTGCACGAGAACCGAGTGATATAGGGAAAAGTATGAGAGGTGCGAAAAAACACAGCGATATAGGGGAAGCTATGGGAGGTGCGGAAAACACGGCGATATAGGAGAAGGTATGAGAGGTGCGCGAGAACACAGCGACGTTGGGGAAGTTTTGCAAGGTGCGCGAAAACACAGTGATTTAGGGGAAGCCATGAGATGTGCGCGAAAACAGAGATCTAGTGGTAGCTATGGGATGTGCACGAAGACACGGCTGTATAGGGGATGGTATGAGAGGTGGACGAAAACATGACGATATAGGGGAGTGTATGAGAAGTGCGTGACGACACAGCGATGTCGGGGAAGCTATGGGAGGTGCGCGAAAACACAGCAATGTAGGAGAATGTATGAGAGGTGCACAAAAACACAATGATATGGGGCAGCTATAGGAGGTGCGCGAAAAAACGGCGAGATAGGGGAAGTTATAATAGGGAAGCGAAAATACAACGATATAAGGGAAGCTATGGGAGATGTGTGAAAACAGAGCAATATAGGGGAAGCTATAAGAGGTGCGAGAAAACACAGCAATATAGGGGAAACCATGGGAGGTGTGTGAAAACACGGCGATATAGGAGAATGTACGAGAGGTGCACAAAAATAGGATGATATAGGGGAACATATGAGAGGTGCGCGAAAACACAGAGCTCTTGGGGAAGCTATGGGAGATGTGTGAAAACAGAGCAATATAGGGGAAGCTATAAGAGGTGCGCGAAAACACGGCGATATAGGGGAAGGTATGAGAGGTGCGTGAAAACACGGCGATATAGGAGAATGTATAAGAGGTGCACAAAAACAGGATGATATAGGGGAACATATGAGAGGTGTGTGAAAACACAGAGACAGAGGGGAAGCTATGGAAGGGGCACAAAAACACGGCGAAAAAGCTGAAGGTATGAGAGTTGCGCGAAAACGCTGCATTATAGGGGAAGCTATGAGAGGGGAGAGAAAACTCAGTGATATAAGGGAAGGTATGAGAAGTGCCCGAAAACACAGCGATATAGGGGAAGCGATGAGAGGTGCCCGAAAACGCAGCGATATAGGGAGCAGTCTGAGAGGTGCTTGAAAACACAGTGATATAGGGGTAGGTATGTGTGGTGCGTGAAAGCACAGCGAAAAGTAGGAAGCTATAGGAGGTGCACGAAAACACGGCGATATACGAGAAGGTATGAGAGATGAGCGAAATCTCAGCTAAAAACGGGGAGGTATGAGAGGTGTGCGAAAATACAGCGAAATAGGCAAAGCTATGAGAGGTGAGCAAAAACACAGCGATATAGGGGAAGCTATGGGAGGTGCGAAAACACACAGCCATATTGGGGAAGCTATCAGGAGTACGCGAAAACACTGCGATATATGGGAAGCTATATGATGTGTGTGAAAATAGTGATATAGGGGAAGGTATGAGAGGTGCGCGAAAACACAGCGATATGGGGAATCTATGGGAGGTGCACGAAAACAGAGCGATATAGGAGAATGTATGAGAGGTGCGAGAATACACAGCGATGTAGGGGAAGCTATGCGAGGTGCGCGAAAACACAGCGATGTAGGGGAAGCTATGCGAGGTGAGCGAAAAACGTTGATATAACGGAAGCTATGAGAGATGCACGAAAACACAGCGAATTGGGGGATGCTATGAGAGGTGTGTGAAACCATCGCAATATATGGGAAGCTATGGGAGGTGCATGAAAACAGCGCGATACAGGGGAAGTTATCAGAGGTGCGCGAGAACACAGCCATATTGGGAAAGGTATGGGAGGTGCCCAAAAACACAGCGCTATAGAGGAATGTATGAGAGGTGCGCGAAAACACAGCATTATTGGGGAAACTATTGGAGGTGAACGAAAACCCAGCGATATTGGGGAAGCTATGGGAGGTGCGCAAAAACAGGGCAATATGGGGGAATGTATGAGAGGTGCGTGATTACATGGCGACATAGGAGAAGCCATGGGAGGTGCGCGAAGACAAAGCGATTTAGGGGAAGTTATGAGAGGGAAGCGAAAACACAGCGATATAGGAGAGACTCTGGGAGTTGCACGAAAACACAGCAATATACGGGAAGGTATGGGACGTACACGAAAACACAGCGAAATAGTGGTAGGTATGAGAGGTGCACGAAAAAACGGCGATACAGGGGAAGGTATGAGAGGTGAGCGAAAACACAGCTATATAGGGGAAGTTATGAGAGGTGCGCGAAAAAGAGACAATATAAGGGAAGCTATAAGAGGTGAACGAAAACACAGCGATACAGGGGAAAGTATGCGAGGTGTGCGAAAACACAATGATATTGGGGAAGCCAAGGGAACTGCGGGAAAATACAGCGATATAGGGGAAGCTATGGGAGGTGTGCAAAAACACCGCAACACAGGGAAAGGTACGAGAGCGGCGCGAAAACACAGCCATATTAGGGCAGGTATGAGAAGTGCGTGAAAACACAGCGTTATTGGAGAAACTATGGGCGGTGCGCGATAACACAGCAATAAAGGGGAAGGTATGGGAGGTGCGGGAAAACACGGCGATATAAGGGAAGGTATGAGAGGTGCGCGAAAAAACAGCGACGTTGGGGAAAGTATGGGAGGTGCGTGAAAACACAGCGAAATAGGGGAAGGTATGAGAGGTGCTCTGAAACACAGCGATACAGGGGAAGGAATGGGAGATGTGCGAAAACATGGCGATATAGGGAAAGGTATGAGAGATGTCCAAAAACACAGCGATATAGGGGACGCTATGGGACGTGCGCGAAAACACAGTGATATAGGGGAAGGTATGAGAGGTGCTCGAAAACATGGCGATATAGGGGAAGTTATGAGAGGTGCGCAATAATACAGCAATATAGGAGAAGTTATTAGAGGTGCGTGAAAACACAGCAATATAGGGGGAGGTATGAGACGTACACGAAAGCCGGGTGATATAGGGGAAGTTATGACAGGTGCGTGAAAACCCAGCGATATAGGGGACGTTATGAGATGTGCATGAAAACACGGCGATATAGGGGAAGGTATGAGAGGTGCGCGAAGGCACAGCGATATAGGGGAAGGTATGAGAGGTGTGTGAGAACACAGCCATATCGGGGAAGGTATGAGAGGTGCGCAAAATCACAGCGATATATGGGAGGCTATGAGAAGTGCGCGACAACAGAGAGATGTAGGGGAAGCTATGGGAGGTGTGTGATAATACGGCGACACAGGGGAACCGATAAGAGGTGCCCGGAAACGCAGCGATATAGGGAACAGTATTAGAGGTGTGTGATAACACAGCGATATAGGGGAAGGTATGACAGGTGCATCAAAACACCGATATGGGGAAGCTATGGGAGGTGCACGAAAATACAGCTAAAAAGGGGAAGGTATGAGAGCTGCGCAAAAACACAGCAACATATGGGAAGCTATGGGATGTGCACGAGAACAGAGTGATATAGGGAAAAGTATGTGAGGTGCAAGAAAACACGGCGATATGGGGAATCTATGAGAGGTGCGAGAAAACACAGCAATTTAGGGGAAGGTATGAGAGGTGCGCGAAACAAAGCAATTTAGGGGAAGCTATGAGATGTGCGCAAAAACAGCGATCTAGTGGAAGCTATGCGAGGTGCGCGAAAACACGGCGATATAGGAGAATGTATGAGAGGTGCCTGAAAACACAATGATATAGGGGAAGCTATCGGAGGTGTGTGAAAACACGGCGATACAGGGGAACCGATGAGAGGTGCCCGAAAACACAGCGATATAGGGAACAGTATGAGAGGTGCGTGAAAACACAGTGATATAGGGGAAGGTATGATAGGTGCATCAAAACACCGATATGGGGAAGCTATGGGAGGTGCGGGAATACACTGTGATATAGGGAAAAGTATGAGAGGTGCAAGAAAACACAGAGATATAGGGGAAGCTATGGGAGGTGAGTGAAAACACGGAGATATAGGAGAAGGTATGAGAGGTGCGTGAAAAAAACAGCGTTTTTAGACAAACTATGCGTGGTGCGCGATAACACAGCGATATGGGGAAGGTATGGGAGGTGCATGAAAACACGGTGATATGGGGGAAGGTATGAGAAGTGCTCGAAAACATGGCGATATGGGGAATCTATGAGAGGTGCGCGAAAACACCGCAATTTAGGGAAAGCTATGAGATGTGCGCGAAAACAGCAAACTAGTGGAAGCTATGGGAGGTGCGCGAAGACACGGTGATATAGGGGATGGTTTGAGAGGTGCACAAAAACACAGCGATATAGGGGAAGCTATGGGAGGTGCATGAAAACAGGGCAATACAGGTGAAGTTATGAGAGGTGCGCGAGAACACAGCCATATTGGGGAAGCTATGGGAGGTATGCGAACACACAGCGATATAGGGGAAGCTATGAGAGGTGTGCAAAAACACTGCGATATATTGGAAGCTATGGGAGGTGCGTGAAAACAGGGCGATACAGGGGAAGTTATGAGAGGTGCGCAAAAGCATCGCAATATTTGGGAAGCTATGGGAGGTGCGTGAAAACAGCGCGATACAGGGGAATTTATCAGAGGTGCGCGAGAACACTGCCATATTGGGGAAGTTATGGGAGGTGCAGAAAAAGAATGCAATTTTGGGGACACTATGGGAAGTTGGCGAAAATAGCGATTTAGTGGAAGCTCTGACAGGTGCTCGAAAACAACGCAATATAGGGGCAGCTATAGGAGGTGCGCGAAAACACACCAATATTGGGGAAGGTATTGGAGGTGCGTGGAAACACTGCAATATAGAGGAAGGTACGAAATGTGCTCCAAAACACTGCGATGTAGGGGAATGTATGAGAGGTGGGCAAAAATACGGCGATATAGGGGAAGGCATGAGTGGTGCGTGAAAACAGAGCGGTATTGGGGATGCTATGGCGGGTGCCGGAAAACACAGAAATATAAGGAAAGCTATAAGAGGTGCGCAAAAACACAGCGATATACGGGAAGATATGAGAGGTGCACGAAAACACAGCGATATTGGTGAAGTTATGGGTGTTGCGCGAAAACACAGTGATGTAGGGGAAGCTATGAGAGGTGCACGAAAACAAAGCGATGGCGTGAAAGCTATGAGAGGTGCGCAGAAACACGGTGACATGGGGGATGCTCTGAGATTTGCGCGAAAAGACAGAGTTATAGGGGAAGCTATGGGAGGTGTGCGAATAAACAGTGATATAGGAGAAGCTATGAGAGGTGCAAGAAAACACAATGATATAGGGGAAGGTATGTGAGGTGCGCAGAAATGCGGCAATATAGTGGAAGCTATGAGAGGTGCGCAAAAATATGGCGATGTAGGGGAAAGTATGGGAGGTGCGTGAAAACACAGTGATGTAAGGGAAGGTATGAGAGGTGTGCGAAATCACAGCGACATAGGGGAAGGTAGGAGAGCTCCACAAAAACAAGGCGATATATAGGAAACTATTGGATGTGCGTGAAAGCACAGCGATGTAGGGGAAGGTATGAGAGCTGTGTGATAACACAGCGATATAGGGGAAGGTATGCGAGGTACACGAAAGCATGGCAATATAGGGGAAGGTATGGAAGGTGCACAAAAACACAACAATATAGGAAAAGCTATGGGAGGTGCACAAAAACACAGCGATATAGGGGAAGGTATGAGAGGTGTGTGAAAACGCAACGATATAGGGGAAGGTATGAGAGGTGCACGAAAACAGAGCAATGTCAGGGAAACTATGACAGGTGCAGAAAAACATGGGGT
Source organism: Mobula birostris (assembly GCF_030028105.1). Lineage (NCBI taxonomy): Eukaryota > Metazoa > Chordata > Chondrichthyes > Myliobatiformes > Myliobatidae > Mobula > Mobula birostris. The sequence goes on along the minus strand of NW_027278390.1, from coordinate 44,504 downwards.
ACAGGGGAAGCTATGGAAGGTGCGCAAAAAAGCGATATAGGGGAAGGTATGAGAGGTGCACAAAAACACAGCGATATAGGTGAAGCTATGGGAGGTGCGCGAAAACATAGAGAATAGAGAACACAATCAGAGATGCGCAAAAACGTAGCGATATATGGGAAGCTATGGGAGATGCGTGAAAAAAGAGCGATATGGGGGAGGTATGAGAGGTGTGAGCATACACATCAAAATAGGGGAAGCTATGGGTGTTGCGTGAAAACGGCGATATAGGAGAAGATATGAGAGGTGCGCGAAATCACGGCGATAGAACGGAAGGTTTGAGGGTTGCGTAAAAACACAGCAATATAGGGGAAGCAATGGGAGGTGCACAAAAACACAGCAATGCACGGGAAGGTATGGAATGGGCACGAAAACGCAGCGATATAGTGGATGGTATGAGAGGTGCTCAAAAACATGGTGATGTAGGAGAATTTATGAGTGGTGCACAAAAAGGCAGCGATACAGCGGAAGGTATGAGAGATGAGTGAAAACACAGCTATATAGGGGAAGGTATGCGAGGTGCACGAAAACACAGCGATATAGCGGAAGCTATGAGAGGTGCCTGAAAACACAGCGATATAGGGGTATGCATGAGAAGTGCGCAAAAACACAGCGATACGGAGAAGCGATGGGAAGAGCGCAAAAACACGGCGATACAGGGGAATGTATAAGAGGTGAGTGAAAACACGGCGATACAGGGGTATGTATACAGGGGAATGTATGAGAGGTGAGTGAAAACACGGCGATGTAAGGGGAGCTATGCGAGCTGCGCAAAAACATGGCGATATAGCTGAAGCTATAAGAGGTGCGCAAAAAGACAGCAATATAAGGGAAGGTATTGGAGGTGAGCGAAAACACAGCAATATAGGGGAAGGTATGAAAGGTGCACGAAAACACGATATAGGGGAAGGTATGGGAGGTTTGCGAAAAGACAGTGATATAGGGGAAGGTATGAGAGGTGTGTGAAAACAGAGCAATGTCAAGGAAACTATGACAGGTGCAGAAAAACATGGGGTACAGGGGAAGCTATGGAAGGTGCGCAAAACACAGCAATGTAGGGGAAGGTATGACAGGTGCGCGAAATCACAGCGATATAGGGGAAGCTATGAGAGGTGTGCGAAAACAGAGTGATATAGGGGAAGGTATGAGAGGTGAACGAAGAAACAGTGATCTAGGGGATGGTATGAGAGGTGCACGAATATACGATGATATAGGGGAAGTTATGAGAAGTGCACAACAGCACAGTGATGTAGGGAAAGCAATGGGAGATGCGCGAAAACACGACGATAAACAGGAAGCCATGGGAGATGCATGAAAACACGGCAATATAGGGGAAGGTATGAGAAGTGCGCGACAACACAGCACCTCCTATAGCTTCCGCAAATTCGCTGTGTTCTCTCACACATCTCATACCTTCCCCTATATCGCTCTGTTTTCGTGCACCATCCATAGCTTAACATATATCACTGTTTTCGCGCATCTCTCATACCTTCCACTATATCACTGTGTTTTTGCGCACCTCTGGTAGCTTCCCCTATATCGATTTTTTTTTTGCATACCTCTCATAACTTCCTCTATATCGCTGTGTTTTCCTGTGCCTCTGATATCTTCCCCTATATTGCTGTGTTATCAAGCAGCTCTCATAGCTTCCCCTATATTGCTATGTTGTCGCGTACTTCCCATAGCTTCTGCTATATCGCTGTGTTTTCGTGCACCTCTCAAAGCTTGCCCTATATCGCTCTGTTATCGCGCACCTCCCATAGCTTCCCATATATCGCTGCGTTTTCGCGCACCTCTCATAGCTTCCCCTTATCGCTGTGTTTTCGCGCACCTTGCATACCTTCCCCTATATCGCTGTGTTTTCGCACACCTCTCATAGCATCCCCTACATCGATGTGTTTACGCGCACCTCTCAGACCATCCCCTATATTGATGTGTTTACGCGCACATCTCATAACTTCCCCTATATCACTGTCTTTTCACACACCTCTCATACCTACCACTATATAGCCGTGGTTTCGCAGACCTCTCATACCTTCCTCATATGGCTGTGTTTTCATGCACCTCCCATAACTTCCCCTATGTCGCTGTGTTCTCGTGCACCCCTCATCACTTCCCCTATATCGCTCTGCTTTTGCACACCTTGTAGAGCATCCCCTATATCGTTGTGTTTTTGATGACCTCTCATAGCTTTTCCTATATCGCCGTGTTCTCATGCACCTCTCACACCTTCCCCTTTTTAACTGAGTATTCGCTCATCCCTCATACCTTCCCCTATATCGACATGTTTTCACGCAACTCTCATACCTTCACATATATCGTCGTGTTTTCGCGCACATCCCTTAGCTTCGCCTATATCACTGTGTTTTCGCGCACCTCTCTTACCTTCCCCTATATCGCCGTGTATTCGCGCACCGCCCATAACTTCCCCTATATTGCTGTCTTTTCACTCTCCTCCCATAGCTTCCCCTATATAGCTGTGTTTTCGCTCACATCTTATAACTTCCCCTATATCACTCTGTTTCGCGCACCTCTCATACATTCTCCTACATTGCCGTGTTTTTGCGCACCTCCTACACCTTCCACTATATCGCTGTGTTTCCTCGCACATACCATAACTTCCCATATATTGCTCAGTCTCTGTGCACCTCACATAGCTTCCTCTATATCGCCATGTTTTTGCGCACTTCTCATATATTCCACAATAGTGCTGTGTTTTCTCTCACCTCCCATACCTTCCCCTTATCGCTGTGTTTTCGCGCAGCTCCCATACCTTCCCCAATATGGCTGTGTTTTCACGCACCTCTCATAACTTCCCCTGTATCGCTGTGTTTTTGCACACTTCCCATAGCTTCCCCTATATCGCCGAGTTTTCATGCACCTCTCATATCTTTCCCTATATCGATGTTTTCGCACACCTCTCATAGCTTGCCATATATTGAGATGTTTTTGCGCACCTCTCATAGCTTCCCCAAATCGCTGTGTTTGACACAGCTCACATAGCTTCCACTATATCATTGTGCTTTCGCACACCTCTCTTACCTTTCCCTATAATGCTGTGTTTTCATGCAGCTCTCATAGCTTCCTCTTTATCGCCATGTTTTCACGCACCTGGCATAGCTTCCCCTATATGGCCGTGTTTTCGTGCACGTCTCATAGCTTCCCCTATATCTACGTGTTTCACGCACCTCTCATAACTTCCATTATATCGCTGTGTTTTCGCGCACCTTCCATAGCTTCCCCAATATAATGGTGTTTTCAAAAACCTCTCATACCTTCCCATTTATCGCTGTGTTTTTGTGCACCTCTCATATCTTCCCCTATATTGCTGTGTTGTAGCTTACCTCCCATAGCTTCTGCTATATCGCTGTTTTCGCACACATCTGTTAGCTTGCCATATAATGCGATGTTTTTGCGCACCTCTCATAGCTTTCCCTATAGCGCTGTGTTTTCGCACACCTCCCATACCTTCCCCTTATCGCTGTGTTTTCACGTATCTTCCATAGCTTCTCCATTATGGCTGTGTTTTCGGGCATCTCTCATACCTTACCCTATATCGCCGTGTTATCGAGCAGCTCTCAGAGCTTCCCCTACATTGCTATGCTGTCGCGTACCTCCCATAGCTTCCTCTATATCGCTGTTTTCACACACTTCTCATAGCTTGCCATATATTGCGATGTTTTTGCGCACTTCTCATAGCTTCCGCTACATTGCTGTGTTTTTGCACACCTCTCATACCATCCCCTATATAGCCGTGTTTCTGCGCACCTCTCATACATTCCCCTATATCGCCATGTTTTCACGCACATCTGATAACTTCCCCTATATCACTCTGTTATCGCACACCTCTCATAGTTTCCCATATATCACTGCATTTTTGCGCACCTCTCATAGCTTCCCCTTATCGCTGTATTTTCACGCACCTCTGATAGCTACCCCTATATCAATGTATTTACGCGCACCTCTCATGCCTTCCCCTATATCGCTGTGTTTACGTACACCTCTCATACCTTCCCCTATATCGCCGTGTTTTCGCGCACCTCTCATACGTTCCCGCATATCTCTGTCTTTTTGCGCAGTCTCATACCTACCACTATATCGCAGTGGTTTCGCAGACCTCTCATACCTTCCCAAATATTGCTGTGTTTTAGTGCACCTCTCATACCCTCCTCATATGGGTGTATTTTCACGCACCTCCCATAGCTTCCCCTATGTCGCTGTGTTCTCGTGTACCTCTCATCACTTCCCCTATATCGCTCTGCTTTCTCGCACCTCGCAGAGCATCCCCTATATGTTTGTGTTTTGGAGCACCACTCATACCACGGTGTTCTCTATATCACGGTGTTTTTGCTGACCTCTCATAGCTTTGCATATATCGCCGTGTTCTCTCACACCTTCCCCTTTTTAGCTGAGTATTCGCTCATCCCTCATACCTTCCCCTATATCGACGTGTTTTCACGCAAATCTCATACCTTCCCCTATATCGCCGTGTTTTCACGCACCTACCATAACTTCCCCTGCATCGCTGTGTTTTCGCACACTTCCCATAGCTTCCCCTATATTGCTGTGTTTTCGTGTACCTCCCATAAATTCCACCATATCGCTGTTTTCGCACACCTCTCATAGCTTGCCATATATTGCGACGCTTTCGCGCACTTCTCATAGCTTCCCCTAAATCACTGTGTTTCACGCACCTCACATAGTTTCCCATTTATCGCTATGTTTTCACACACCTCTCATCCCTTCCCCTATATCGCTGTGATTTTGCACACCTCCCATAGCTTCCCCCATATCATTGTGTTTTCGCACACCTCTCATACCTTCCCCTATAACACTGTGTTTTCGCTCACATTTTATAGCTTCCTGCATATCGCTGTGTTTTCGTGCACCTCTCGTATCTTGCCCCAAATTGCTGTGTTGTAGCATACCTCCCACAGCTTCCGCTATGTCATTGTTTTCGCACACCTCTCATAGCTTACCTTATATTATGATGTTTTTGCGCACCTCTCATAGCTTCCCCTACATCGCAGAATTTTCGCGGACCTCTCATACATTCTCCTATATCGCAGTGTTTTCACGCATCTCCCATAGCTTCCTCTTTATTGCCATGTTTTCGCGCACCTGGCATAGCTTCCCCTACATCGCTGTGTTTTCGCGCATCCTCTCATAAATTCTCCTATATCGCAGTGTTTTTCCGCACCATCCAGAAATTCCCCTATATCGCCATGTTTTCGCGCACTTCGCATAGCTTCAACAATAACGTTGTGTTTTCGCGCACCTCTCAGAACTTCCTTTTTTTAGCTGAGTTTTCACTCATCTCTCATACATACCACTATATCGACGTGTTTCATGCACCTCTCCTAACTTCCCCTATATCGCTGCGTTTTCGCGCACCACCCATAGCTTCCCCAATATAATGTGTTTTCGCAAACCTCTCATACCTTCCCCTATATCGCTGTGTTTTCGCTCACCTCTTATAGCTTTCCGTATATCGCCGTGTTTTCGTGCACCTCTCATATCTTCCCCTATATTGCTGTGTTGTAGCATAGCTCCTATAGCTTCCGCTATATCGCTGTTTTCGCACGTATCTCATGGCTTGCCATATAATGCGATGTTTTTGCGCACCTCTCATAGCTTCCCCTATAGCGCTGTGTTTTCGCACACCTCCCATACATTCCCCTTATCGCTGTGTTTTCGCACACCTCCCATACCTTCCCCTATATCGCTGTGTTTTCGCACACCTCCCATAGCTTCCCCAATATAATTGTGTTTTTGCACACCTCTCACACCTTCTCCTATATCACCGTGTTTCTGCGCACCTCTCATACATTCCCCTATATCGCCACGTTTACGCGCACCTCTGCTAACTTACACTATATCGCTGTGTTTTCGTGCACCTCCCATAGCTTCCCCTATATCGCTGAGTTTTTGCGCACCTCTGATAGCTTCCCCTTTCTCGCCGTGTTTTCATGCACCTTTCATACCTTCCCTCTTTTAGTTGTATTTTCGCTTATCTCTCATACCATCTCCTATATAGCCGTGTTTCCACGCACCTCTCATACATTCCCCTTTATTGCCATGTTTTCGCACACCTCTGATAGCTTCCCCTTATTGCTGTGTTTTCGTGCACCTCTCATTGTTTCCCCTATATCGTTGTGTTTTCGCGCACACCTCATACCTTCAACTATATCAATGTGTTTTCGCGCACCTCTCGTAATACCCCTATATCGATGTGCTTTCGCGCACCTCTCATCCCTTCCCCAATATGGCTGTGTTTTCGCGCACCTCTCATAACTTCCCCTGCATCGCTGTGTTTTCGCACACTTCCCATAGCTTCCCCTATATCGCTGCGCTTTCGCGCACCTCGCATCGCTTCCCCTATATCATTGTGTTTTCGCGCACCCCTCATACCTTCAACTATATTGATGTGTTTTCGCGCACCTCTCATACCTTCCCCTATATCGCTCTGTTATCGAACACCTCCCATAACTTCCCATAGATCGTTGCGTTTTTGCTCATCTCTCATAGCTTCTCCTATATCGCCGTGTTTTCGTGCACCTTTCATACCTTCCCTCTTTTAGTTGTGTTTTCGCTTATCTCTCATACCATCCCCTATATAGCCGTGTTTCCGCGCACCTCTCATACATTCCCCTTTATCGCCATGTTTTCGCTCACCTCTGATAACTTCCCCTTATCGCTGTGTTTTTGCGCACCTCTCATTGTTTCCCATATATTGCTGTGTTTTCGCGCACCTGGCAGCGCTTCCCCTATATCGTTGTGTTTTCATGCACCCCTCATACCTTCAACTATATCGATGTGTTTTTGCGCAGTTCTCGTAACACCCCCTATATCGATGTGTTTTCGCCCACCTCTCATACCTTCCCCTATATATCTGTTTTTGCGCACCTCTCATAGCTTCCCCCATATCACTGTCTTTTCACGCTCCTCACATACCTTCCCGTATATCGCTGTGTTTTCACTCACCTCCCGTAGATTCCCCTATGTCGCGGTGCTCTCGTGCACCTCTCATCACATCCCCTATTTCGCTCTGCTTTCGCGCACCTCCAATAGCTTCCCCTACGTCACTGTGCTTTTGCGCACCTCTCATAACTTCCCATGTATCTCCCTGTTTTAATGCACCTCCCATAGCTTTGCCTATATTACTATGTTGTCGCGTACCTCCCATAGATTCAATTATATCACTGTTTTCGCACACCTCTCATAGCTTGCCATATATTGCGATGTCTTTGCACACTTCTCATAGCTTTCCCTACATTGCTGTGTTTTCACGCACCTCTCATCCCATCCCCTACATAGCCGTGTTTCTGCGCACCTCTCATACATTCCCCTATATCGCCATGTTTTCGCGCACCTCTGATAACTTCCACTATATCGCAGTGTTTTCGCGCACCTCTCATAGCTTCCCATAGATCGCTGCATTTTCGCACACCTCTTATAGCTTCCCTTATATTGCCGTGTTTTCGTGAACCTCTCATACCTTCCCCCTATATCGCTGTATTTTCATGCACCTCGCGTACCTTCCCCTATATAGCCGTGTTTTTGCGCAACTCTCATAGCTTCCCCTTTCTCGCCGTGTTTTCGTGCACCTTTCATACCTTCCCTCTTTTAATTGCATTTTCGCATATCTCTCATACCATCCCCTATATAGCCGTGTTTCCACGCACCTCTCATACATTCCCCTTTATCGCCATGTTTTTGCACACCTCTGATAACTTCCCCTTATCGCTGTGTTTTCACGCACTTCCCATAGCTTCCCCTATATCGCTGTGTTTTCTCGCACCCCTCCTACCTTCCCCTATATCGCTGTGTTTTCACGCACCTCCCATACATTTCCCTATATCGACGTGTTTTCACGCACCTGTAATAGCTTCCCGCATATCACTGTCTTTTTGCGCACCTCTCATACCTACCATTATATCGCCGTGGTTTTGCAGACCTCTCATACCTTCCCCAATATTGCTGTGTTTTAGTGCGCCTCTCATACCTTCCTCATATGGCTGTGTTTTCACACACCTCTCATTGCTTCCCCTCTATTGCTGTGTTTTCGCGCACCTCGCATCGCTTCCCCTATATCGTTGTGTTTTCGCGCACCTCTCATACCTTCCCCTATATTGCTGTGTTTTTGCTGACCTCTCATAGCTTTGCCTATATCGCCGTGTTCTCGCGCACCGCTCACACCTTCCCCTTTTTAGCTGAGTATTCACTCATCCCTCATACCTTCCCCTATATCGACGTGTTTTCACGCAACTCTCATACCTTCACGTATATCGCCGTGTTTTTGCGCAGATCCCTTAGCTTCGCCAATATCACTGTCTTTCGAGCACCTCTCATACCTTCCCCTATATCGCCGTGTTTTTGAGCTCCTCCAATAGTTTCCCCTATATAGCTGTGTTTTCGCTCACATCTCATAACTTCCCTTGTATCGCCGTGTTTTCACGCACCTCTCATACATTCTCTTACATCGCCGCGTTTTTGCGCACCTCCCATACCTTCCACTATATCGCTGTGTTTTCTCGCACATACCATATCTTCCCATATATTGCTCAGTTTCCGCGCACCTCCCATAGCTTCCTCTATATTGCCTTGTTTTTGCGCACTTCTCATATATTCCACTATAGTGCTGTGTTTTCTCGCACCTCCCATACCTTCCCCCTATCGTTGTGTCTTCGCACACCTCCCATACCTTCCCGAATATGGCTGTGTTTTCGTGCACTTCTCATAATTTCCCCTGTATTGCTGTGTTTTCACACACTTCCCATAGCTTCCCGTATATCGCCGTGTTTTCACGCACCTCTCATATCTTCCCCTCTATAGATGTGTTATCAAGTGGCTCTCATAGCTTGTCCTATATTGCTGTGTTTTCATGTACCTTACATAGCTTCCCCTATATCGCTGTGTTTTCACGCACCTCTCATCCTTTCCCCTATATCGCTGTGATTTTGCACACCTCCCATAGCTTCCCCTATATTGCCGTGTTTTCGTGCACCTCTTATATCTTGCCTTTTATTGCTTTGTTTTCGCATACCTCCCATAGCTTCCGCTATATCGCTGTTTTTGCACACCTCTCATAGCTTACCTTATATTGTGATGTTTTTACGCACCTCTCATAGCTTCCCCTACATTACAGAATTTTCGCGCACCTCTCATACATTCTCCTATATCGCAGTGTTTTCACGCAGCTCCCATAGCTTGATCTTTATCGCCATGTTTTCGCGCACCTGGCATAGCTTCCCCTATATTGCTGTGTTGTAGCATACCTCCCATAGGTTCCGCTATATCGCTGTTTTTGCACACCTCTCATAGCTTACCTTATATTGTGATGTTTTTACGCACCTCTCATAGCTTCCCCTACATCACAGAATTTTCGCGCACCTCTCATACTTTCTCCTATATCGCAGTGTTTTCACGCAGCTCCCATAGCTTGATCTTTATCGCCATGTTTTCGTGCACCTGGCATAGCTTCCCCTACATTGCTGTGTTTTCGCGCACCTCTCATACCTTCCCCTTTTAGCTGAGTTTTCGCTCATCTCTCATACCTACCCCTATATCGACGTGTTTCACGCACCTCTCATAACCTCCCCTATATCACTGTGTTTTTGCGAACCTCCCATAGCTTCCCCAATATAATTGTGTTTTCGCTCACCTCCCATAACTTCCCCATTATGGCTGTGTTTTTGCACATCTCTCATAACTTCCTATGTTTTGCTGTGTTTTCGCACCCCTCCCATAGCTTCCCCAATATCATTGTGTTTTTGCACACCTCTCACACCATCCCCTATACCTCCGTGTTTTCCAGTACGTCTCATATCTTCCCCTATATCGCTGTGTTATCAAGCAGCTCTCATAGCTTCCTCTATATTGCTATGTTGTCGCGTACCTCCCATAGGTTCCGCTATATCGCTGTTTTTGCACACCTCTCATAGCTTACCTTATATTGTGATGTTTTTACGCACCTCTCATAGCTTCCCCTACATTACAGAATTTTCGCGCACCTCTCATACTTTCTCCTATATCGCAGTGTTTTCACGCAGCTCCCATAGCTTGATCTTTATCGCCATGTTTTCGTGCACCTGGCATAGCTTCCCCTACATTGCTGTGTTTTCGCGCACCTCTCATACCTTCCCCTTTTAGCTGAGTTTTCGCTCATCTCTCATACCTACCCCTATATTGACGTGTTTCACGCACCTCTCATAACCTCCCCTATATCACTGTGTTTTTGCGAACCTCCCATAGCTTCCCCAATATAATTGTGTTTTCGCTCACCTCCCATAACTTCCCCATTATGGCTGTGTTTTTGCACATCTCTCATAACTTCCTATGTTTTGCTGTGTTTTCGCACCCCTCCCATAGCTTCCCCAATATCATTGTGTTTTCGCACACCTCTCACACCATCCCCTATACCTCCGTGTTTTCCAGTACGTATCATATCTTCCCCTATATCGCTGTGTTATCAAGCAGCTCTCATATTTCCCTCTATACTGCTATGTTGTCGCGTACCTCCCATAGCTTCAGCTATATTGCTGTTTTCGCACACCTCTCATAGCTTGCCATATATTGCGATGTTTTTGTGCACTTCTCATAGCTTCCCCTACATCGCTGTGATTTTGCGCACCTCTCATACCATCCCCTATATAGCCGTGTTTCTGCGCACCTCTCATACATTCCCCTATATCGCCACGTTTTCACGCACCTCTGATAACTACCACTATATTGCAGTGTTTTCTCGTACCCCTCATACCTTCCCCTATATCGTTCTGTTATCGCGTACCTCCCATAGCTTCCCATAGATCGCTGTGTTTTCGCACACCTCTCTTAGCTTCCCCTATATTGCCGTGTTTTCGTGCACCTCTCGTATATTCCCCCTCTTTCGCTTATCTCTCATACCAACCCCTATATAGCCGTGTTTCCGCGCACCTCTAATACATTCCCCCTTATCGCCATGTTTTCGCGCACCTCTGATAACTTCCCTTTATCGCTGTGTTTTCGCGCACCTCTCATTGTATCCCCTATATCGCTGTGTTTTCACGCACCTCGCATCGCTTCCCCTATATCATTGTGTTTTCGCGCATCTCTCATACCTTCAAGTATATCGATGTGTTTTCGTGCACCCCTCGTAGCACCCCCTATGTCGATGTGTTTTCGCCCACCTCTCATACCTTCCCCTATATCTCTGTGTTTTTGCGCTCCTCTCATAGATTCCCCCATATCACTGTCTTTTCGCGCACCTCTCATACCTTCCCTAAAATTGATATGTTTTCATGCACCTCCCGTAGACTCCCCTATGTCGCTGTGCTCTCATGCACCTCTCATTACTTCCCCTATATCGCTCTCCTTTCGCGCACCTCCCATAGCTTCTTCTACGTCACTGTGTTTTTGCGCACCTCTCATAACTTCCCCTATACCTCCCTGTTTTAATGCACCTCCCATAGCTTCCCATATATTGCCATGTTTTTGCGCATATCTCATATCTTCCCATATATTGCAATGTTTTTGCGCACCTCTCATAGCTTCACTGAAATCACTGTGTTCTTGTGCACCTCTCATAGCTTCCCCTATATCGACCCTATATCGACGTGTTCTCGCGCACCTCGCATAGCTTCCCCTACATCGCTGTGTTTTCGCATACCACTCATACCTTCTCCTATATCGCCTTTTATTTCACGCACCTCCCATAGCTTCTGCGAAATTGCTGTGTTTTCTCACACATCTCATACCTTCCCCTATATTGCTCTGTTTTCTTGCACCTTCCAAAGCTTCACATATATCGCTGTGTTTTTGTGCACCTCTCGTAGCTTCCCCTATATCGATGTGTTTTCGTGCATGTCTCACAACTTCCTCGAAATTGCTGTGTTTTTGTGCACCTCTGATACCTTCCCCTATATTGTTGTGTTTTCACGCACCTCTCATATCATCCCCTGTATCGCTGCATTTTCGCACGCCTCTCATCGCTTCCCCTATATCAACGTGTTTTCAAGCACCTCTCATACCTTTACGTATATCGCCGTGTGTTCATGCACCTCTCATACCATCCCTTATTTCGCTGTGTTTTTGCGCACGTCCCATACCTTCCCATATATTGCTCAGCTTTTGCGCACCTCCCATAGCTTCCTCTATATCGCCATGTTTTCGTGCTCCTATTATTTATTCCACTATAGCGCTGTGTTTTCGTGCACCTCCCATACCTTCCCCTTATCACTGTGTTTTCGCGCACCTCCCATAGCTTCCTCTATACTGCCGTGTTTTCGCGCACCTCTCACTTATTCCACTATAGCGCTGTGTTTTCACGCACCTCTCGTACATTCCCCTTATCGCTGTGTTTTCGCGCACCTCCCATACTTTCCTGTATATCGCCGGGTTTTCGCAGACCTCTCATAACTTCCACTATATTGCTGTGTTTTCGCGCACCTCTCATACCTTCCCGTATATCGCTGTGTTTTCGAGCACGTCCCATACCTTCCCATATATTGCTCAGCTTTCACGCACCTCCCATAGCTTCCTCTATATTGCCCTGTTTTCGCGCACCTCTCATTTATTCCACTATAGCGCTGTGTTTTCACGCACCTCTCGTACATTCCCCTTATCGCTATGTTTTCGCGCACCTCCCATACTTTCCTGTATATCGCCGGGTTTTCGCAGACCTCTCATAACTTCCACTATATTGCTGTGTTTTAGCGCACCTCTCATACCTTCCCGTATATCGCTATGTTTTCACGCACCTCCCGTAGATACCCCTATGTCGCTGTGCTCTCGTGCACCTCTCATCACTTCCCCTATATCGCTTTGCTTTCGCGCACATCCCATAGCTTCCCCTACGTCACTGTTTTTGCGCACCTCTCATAACTTCCCCTATATCTCCCTGTTTTAACGCACCTCACATAGCTTCCCATATATCACCGTGTTTCCGCGCACATCTCATAGCTTCCCATATATTGCAATGTTTTTGTGCACCTCTCATAGCTTCCCCCAAATCACTGTGTTTTTGTGCACCTCTCATATCTTCCCCTATATCGCCGTGTTCTCACGCACCTCGCATAGCTGTCCATATATCGCTGTGTTTTCGCCCACCACTCATACCTTCTCCTATATAACTTCTTCTCATAACTTCCCCGTATCACTGTGTTTTCGCACACTTCCCATAGATTCCCCTATATCGCCGTATTTTCATGCACCTCTGATATCTTCCCCTATATTGTCGTGTTTTCGCGCACCTCGCATAGCTTCCGCTTTTTAAATGAAATTTCACTCATCTCTCATACCTTTCCCTATATCGACGTGTTTCACACACCTCTCATACCTTCCCATATATAGTTGTGTTTTCACGCACCTCTGATATCTTCCCTTATATTGCCGTGTTTTTGTGCACCTCGCATAGCTTCCCACATATTGTTGTGTTTTCACACACCTCTCATATCTTCCCCTTTTAGATAAGTTTTCACTCATGCCTCATACCTTCCCCATCTCAACGTGTTTCACGCATCTCTCATCCCTTCCCCTATATCGCTGTGATTTAGCACACGTCCCATTGCTTCCCCTATATCGCTGTGTTTTTCTGCACTTCTCATACCTTCCCCGATATCGCTGAATATTTGCTCCCCTCTCATAGCATCCTTTATATTGCCATGTTTTCGCATACCTCTCATACCTTCCCCTTTTTAGCTGAGATTTCGCTCATCTCTCATACTTTCTCCTATATTGCCGTGTTTTCGCACTCCTCCTATAGATTCCTCTATATCGCTGTGTTTTCTCACACCTCTCATACCTTCTCCTATATCACATGAAAACACAACGATATAGGGGAAGGTATGGGAAGTGTGCGAAAACACAGCAATACAGGGGAAGTTATGAGAGGTGCACGAAAACACAGCCATATTAAGGAAGATATGGGAGGTGCGCGAAAAAACAGCGCTGCAGTGGAATAAATGAGAGGTGCGCGAAAACTAGGCGATATAGAGGTAGCTATGGGAGGTGCGCGAAAGCTGCGCAATATATGGGAAGGTATGGGATGTGCGCAGAAACACAGCGATATAGTGCAAGGTATGAGAGGTGCGTGAAAACACAGTGATGTTGGCGAAGCTATCGGATGTGCGCGAAAACACGGCGATGTAGGAGCATGTATGAGAGGTGCACGAGAAAACAGTGATGTAGGCGAAGCCAGCAGATGTGCGCGAAAACATGACGATATACGTGAAGATTTGAGAGGTGTGCGAAAGCAGAGCTATATAGAGGAAGTGATGAGAGGTGCACGAGAACACAGCGACATAGGGGAAGCTGTGGGAGGTGCGTGAAAACACAGCAATACAGCGGAATGTATGAGACGTCTGCGAAAACATGGCGATAGAGGGAAGTTATGCGAGGTGCGCGAAAACACATCGATATAGGGGAAGCTATGAGAGGTGCACGAAAACACGGCGATATAGCGGAAGGTATGAGAGGTGCGCGAGAACACAACGATATAGGGGAAGCTATGCGAGGTGTGCAAAAACGCGGCATTATAGGGGAAGCTATGAGAGGAGCGTGAGAACACTACGATTTGGTGGAAACTATGAGAGGTGCGCGCAAACATTGGAATATATGGGAAGCTATGAGAGGTGCGTGATAACACAGTGATATAGGGATAGGTATGCGTGCTGCATGAAAACACAGTGATATCGGTGAAGGTATGAGAGGTGCGCGAAAACGTAACGATATAGGGGAAGGTATCAGAGGTGTGTAAAAGCCCAGAGATACAGGGGAATCTATGGGAGGTGTGCGAAAGCACAGCGATATAGTGGATGGTGTGATAGGCACGCAAAAACACAGCGATATATGGGAAGCTATGGAGGTGCGGTAAAACATGGCGAAATAGGGGAAGTTATGAGCGGTGCGCGAAAACACATCGATATAGAGGAAGCTATGAGAGGTGCCTCGCCTCTAGCCTCTAGCCAGAACTCATCTGTATCTTCTCGCCTCTAGCGAAGCCACGCTTCTAGTCTCTAGCCAAGTCTCGACTCTAGCCTTTAGCCTCTAGGCAAGCCTTACCTCTCGGCTCTAGCCGTTAGCCAATACTCGCCACTAGCCATACCTCGCCTCACCACTTTAAACTTGTGCATATTTTTTGAATGTTTTAAATGATTCTTTCTTTGGCATACTCTAATGTGGGTGTGAAAGGGTTTGGTGGTGTTCCCGGATTTAGGTGTGTCTGTGGATTTTCAATAGTGACGAATTTGTTTCATTTGTAGGGATTATAGGCACCTTATGATTTTCAAATCTGTTCGTATTGTGTTTTTAAAATGGAGGTTGCTACTCAAAATTTGCACACGAACACCTTCCTGTTCGCCGTTAACGCTCAAACCCTCGTCTACTTCCCAACTTAATCTCCGGACCTCGTTCCTTGCAACACGACGACTAAATCTGTGCTCATCTCAATAATCCACATGAGCCACCAGAAGCCGTGTGCACCCCTCCATTTTATGACAAACCTCTAAAGCTCCTCAAACCCCAAATCAGTGCGCACCCTCATGCTGCGTTTTTTAATGTCGAGGCAACCATTTTCTGAACTGTTTGACACGGTTTATGCTCGAAAATAATCGTATGTGCGTTCGGATTCAATACAGGTTTGAAGTTACACCAAGATTTGCAAAGAATTTACAATGATTATTTTTTCAACAGTTCTCTGAACGGTTTTAAATAATTGTTGCTCTGAAAAAATCTGTTATGCCTGCGGGCGTGTCAGCGGGGATGGGGTGCGCACCAATTTGCGGAAAACGCAGAACTAAAGAAGTGACTGTGAATATGGGTGCGCACGGAGTTTTGGGGGTGAACATGACTTTGGGATGCACACTGATTCAGTGCTGCGTTCTCGCACATGAGGGTGCGCACTGATTTGTGTGAGCGTTAACGGCAAACAGGAAGGTGTTCAGGGAAGCAGAAGGTAAGCAGAACTATCCTGACACGGAGCGTAGAAATGAAAGCGGCAGGCAAAACCTCTCTTGGCACTCTGTGTTTTCGCGCACCTCCCATAGCTTCCCATATATTGCTGTGTTTTCACCGGCCTATCATACCTTCCCCTATATTGCCGTGTTTTCACGCACCTCCCATAGCTTCCCCAAAATCGCTGTTTTCGCGCACCTCTTATACCTTCCTCTACATCGCTCAGTAATTGCGCAGCTCACATAGCTTCCCCCTATATCGCCGTGTTTTCACTCACCTCTCACTCCTTCCCCTGTATCACCGCGTTTTCGCTTCCCTCTCATAATTTCCCATATATCGCCGTGTTTTCGTGCACATCACATAGATTCCCCTACATCGCTGTGTTGTCGCGCACTTCTCATACCTTCCCTATATCGTGTATTCGGGCACCTCTCATACCATCCCCTATATCGCCGTCTTTACGCAGACATCCCATACCTTCCGCTATGTCGCTGTGTTTTTGCTCACCGCTCATCCATTCCCCTGCATTGCTGTGTTTTCGCGCACCTCCCATAGCTTCCCCAACATCGCCGTGTTTTCGCGCACCTCTCATAGCTTTCCCTATATCATCGTGTTTTCTTGCACTTCTCATACCTTCCCCTATATCGCTGTGTTTTCGTGCACCTCCCATAGCTTTCCCTACATCGCCGTGTTTTTGTTCACCTCTCATAACTTCCCCTATAACGCTGTGATCTCGCGCACCTCTCATACCTTCCCCTATATCGCTGTGTTTTCGCACACCTCCAATGGCTTCCCCTACTTCGCCATGTTTCCGTGCACCTCTCATAACTTCCCTATATCGCCGTGTTTTTGCGCACCTCCCTTACCCTCCCCTACATCGCTGTGTTTTTGTGTACCTCCCGTAGCTCCACTATAGCTACGGGAGGTACACAATGTAGAGGAAGCTATGAGGGATGCGCGATAACAAGCCGATATAGGGGAAGCTATAAGAGGTGCCCGAAAACACGGCGATGAGAGGTGCGCAAACACATTGCAATATATGGAAACCTATGAGAGTTGCACGAGAACACAGCAATAGAGGGGAAGCTATGAGAGATACGCGATAACACAGCGAAAAATGGGAAGGTATGAGAGGTTCGCGAAAACACGGCGATATATGGGAAACTATGGGAGGTGCGTGAAAACAGGGCGATATAGGGGTAGGTATGAGAGGTGCACGAAAAGACAGTGATAAGCGGGAAGCTCTGAGAGGTGCGCGAAAACACAGCGATTCAGGGGAAGCTACGAGAGGTGTGCGAAAACACAACGATATAGGGGAATGTATGCGAGGTGCACGAAAACACAGCCACATAGAAGAAGCTCTGAGAGGTGCGCGAAAACACGGCGATATGGAAGATGGTATGAGAGGTGCGTGAAAACACGTTGATATTGGGGAAGATATGAGAGGTGCACGAAAACATGGCGATATAGGGGAAGCTATAAGAGGTGAGCAAAAACACAGCGATATAGGGGGAGGTATGAGAGTTGTGTGAAAACAGATTGATATTGGTAAAGCTATGGGAGTTGTGCGAAATCACAGCTATTCAGGGGAAGGTATGAGAGGTGCCCGAAAACACAGTGATATCGGGGAGGCTATGGGAGGTGCGCAAAAACACAGCAATTTGGGGGAAGGTATGAGAGGTGAGCAAAGCACAGCGATATATGGGAAGGTATGCAAGGTGCGTGAAAACATAGCGATATATGGGAAGATATGAGAGGTGGCAAAAATACAGTGATATAGTGGAAGGTATGGGATTTGCGGGAAAACACACCGATATAGCGGAAGCTATAGCAGGTGCTCGAAAACACAGCGATATAGGGGAAGCTATGGAAAGTGCACAAAAAGACAGTGATATAGGAGAAGTTATGAGAGGTGCGCGAAAACAGGGCAATGTAGGGGAATGTATGAGAGGTGCGCGAAAACAGCGATATATGGGAAGCTATGGGAGGTGTGCGAAAACACAGCAATTTTGGGGAGGGTATGAGGGGTGAGCAAAGCACAGCAATATAGGGCAAGGTATGCAAGGTGCGCGAAAACATAGCGATATATGGGAAGGTATGAGAGGTGTGCGAAAACACAGTGATACAGTGGAAGGTATGGGAGTTGTGGGAAAACACAGCAATATAGCGGAAGCTATAGCAGGTGTCCGAAAACGCAGTGATATAGGGAAGCTATGGAACGTGCGCAAAAAGACAGTGATATAGGAGAAGTTCTGAGAGATGCGCAAAAACACGGCGATATAGTGGAAGCTATGAGAGGTGCGCTAAAACACGGCGATGTACGGGAAGGTATGAGAGGTGTGCGAAATTACGTCGATATAGGGGAAGATATGAGAGGTGCACGAAAACATGGCGATATAGGGGAAGCTATAAGAGGTGAGCGAAAACACAACGATATAGAGGGACGTATGAGAGGTGTGCGAAAACAGATTGATATTGGTGAAGCTATGGGAGTTGTCCAAAATCACAGCGATTCAGGGGAAGGTATGAGAGGTGAGTGAAAACACAGTGATATCGGGGAGGCTATGGGAGGTGCACAAAAACAGCAATTTTGGGGAAGGTATGAGAGGTGAGCAAAGCACAGCGATATAAGGGAAGGTATGCAAGGTGCGTGAAAACAGCGATATATGGGAAGATATGAAAGGTGGCGAAATTACAGTGATATAGTGGAAGGTATAGGAGTTGCGGGAAAGCACAGCGATATAGTGGAAGCTATAGCAGGTGCTCGAAAACGCAGCGATATAGGGGAAGCTATGGAAAGTGCGCAAAAAGACAGTGATATAGGAGAAGTTATGAGAGGTGAGCAAAAACAGGGCGATGTAGGGGAAGGTATGAGAGGTTCGCGAAAACACAGCGATATATGGGAAACTATGTGAGGTGCGTGAAAACAGGGCGATATAGGGGTAGGTATGAGAGGTGCGCGAAAAGGCAGTGATAAGCGGGAAGCTCTGAGAGGTGTGCGAAAACACAGCGATTTAGGGGAAGCTATGAGAGGTGTGCGAAAACACAACGATATAGGGGAAGTTATGCGAGGTGCACAAAAACACAGCCATATAGAAGAAGCTCTGAGAGGTGCGTGAAAACACGGCGATTTGGGGGATGGTATGAGAGGTGCGTGAAAACACGTCGATATTGGGGAAGGTATGAGAGGTGCACGAAAACATGGCGATATAGGGGAAGCTATAAGAGGTGAGCGAAAACGCAGTGATATGGGGGAGGTATGAGAGGTGTGTGAAAACAGATTGATATTGGTAAAACTATGGGAGTTGTGCAAAATCACAGCGATTCAGGGGAAGGTATGAGAGGTGCGCGAAAACACAGTGATATCGGGGAGGCTATGGGAGGTGCGCAAAAACACAGCAATTTTGGGGAAGGTATGAGAGGTGAGCAAAGCACAGCGATATAAGGGAAGATATGCAAGGTGCGTGAAAACAGCGATATATGGGAAGATATGAGAGGTGGCGAAATTACAATGATATAGTGGAAGTTATAGGAGTTGCGGGAAAACACAGCGATATAGTAGAAGCTATAGCAGGTGCTCGAAAATGCAGTAATATAGGGGAAGCTATGGAAAGTGCGCAAAAAGACAGTGATATAGGAGAAGTTATGAGAGGTGCGCGAAAACAGAGTGATGTAGGGGAATGTATGAGAGGTGCGCGAAAACACAGCGATATATGGGAAGCTATGGGAGGTGCGCGAAAACACAGCAATTTTGGGGAGGGTATGAGAGGTGACCAAAGCACAGCGATATAGGACAAGGTATGCGAGGTGCGCGAAAACGGCGATATATGGGAAGGTATGAGAGGTGTGCTAAAACACAGTGATATAGTGGAAGGTATGGGAGTTGCGTGAAAACACAGTGATATAGCAGAAGCTATAGCAGGTGCTCGAAAACGCAGATATATAGGGGAAGCTATGGAACATGCGCAAAAAGACAGTGATTTCGGAGAAGTTCTGAGCGGTGGCAAAAACACAGCGATATAGTGGAAGGTATGAGAGGTGCGCTAAAACACGGCGATGTACGGGAAGGTATGAGAGGTGCGTGAAATCACAGCGACATAGAGGAAGGTATGGGAGGTGCACAAAAACACAGCGATATGGGGACGGTATGAGAGGTGCACGAAAACACAGCGATATAGGGGTGCTATGAGAGTTGCGTGAAATCACAGCGATACAGGGTAAGGGATGAGAGGTGCGTGAAAACACAGTGATATAGGGGAAGCTATGGGAGGTGCGCGAAAACACAACGATATAGGGGAAGATATGTGAGGTGTGCGAAAACACAGTGATATAGGGGAAGCTATGGGAGGTACCCAAAAACACGGCAATATACGTGAAGGTATGAGAGGTGCGTGAAAACACATCTATACAGGCGAATGTATGAGAGATGAGCTAAAACTCAGCTAAAAAGGGGAAGCTATGAGAGGTGCATGAGAACACAGCAATAGAGGGGAAGCTATGAGAGGTGCGCGATAATACAGCGAAAAATGGGAAGGTATGAGAGGTTCGCGAAAACACGGCGATATATGGGAAACTATAGGAGGTGCGGGAGAACACATCGATTTAGGGGAAGCCACTGGAGGTGTGCGAAAACACAACGATATAGGGGAAGGTATGCGAGGTACACGAAAACACAGCCATATAGAAGAAGCTCTGAGAGATGTGCTAAAACATAGCGGAATGTTTGCCTTTATCGCTCAAAGCCTCGGCTACTTCCTGACTTCATCTCCGGACCTCGTTCCTTGCAACACAACGACTAAATCTGCGCGTATCTCAATAATCCCCATGAGCCACCAGAAGCTGTGTGCACCCTTGCATTTTATGACAAACCTCTAAAGCTCCTCAACCCCCAAATCAGTGCGTACCCTCATGCTGCGTTTTTTAATGTCGAAGCAGCCATTTTCTGAACTGTTTGACACGGTTTATGCTCGAAGATAATCGCATGTGCGTTTGGATTCAATACGGGCTTGAAGTTACAGCAAGTTACAGAATTTATAATGATTATTTTTCTTCCCGAGACAACAATTTTCTGAACGGTTTGAAATGAATGTTCCTCTGAAAAAATCTGTTATGCCTGCGGGTGTGTCAGCGGGGTTGGGGTGCGCACCAATTTGCAGAAAACGCAGAATTAGGGAAGTGGCTGTTAATATGGCTGCGCACGGAGTTTTGGGGTGAACATGATTTGGGGGTGCGCACTGATTTAGGGCTGCGTTTTCGCACATGAGGGTGCGCACTGATTTGGGGATTGACATAGGGGAAGGTATGAGAAAGCAAAAACACAGCGATGTAGGGTAAGCTGCGGGAGGTGCACGAAAACACAGTAAGATAGCGGAATGTATTATTGGTGCGCGAAAACGCTGCGATATAGGGGCAAGTATGAGAGGTGTGCAAAAACACGGCGATGTAGGGTGAGGCATGAGACCTGCGCGAAAACACAGCGAAGTATAGGAATGTATGAGAGTGGCACGAAAACACGGCGAAATAGGGGAAGTTATGGGGGGAGAGCGAAAACAGAGCGATATAGGGGAAAGTATGAGAGGTGTGCGAAAACACAGCGATGTAGGGGAAGTTATCAGAGGTTCGGGAACACAGGGTGATACAGGGGAAGGTATGAGAGGTGCATGAAAACACAGTGATATAGGGGAAGCTATGGGAGGTGCGTGAAAACATGGCGATATAGGGGAAACTATGAGAGGTGCGCGAAAACACATCGATATAGGGGAAGTTATGGGAGGTGCGCGAAAACACCGCAATATAGGGCAAGTTATGGGGGTGAGCGAAAACACAACAATGTAGGGGAATGGATGAGAGGTGAGCAAAAACACAGTAATCAAGGGGAAGGTATGGGAGAGCAAAAACACTGCGATATAGGGGAAGCTGCGGGAGGTGCACGAAAACACAGCCTTATAGGGGAAGGTATGAGGGGTTTGGGAAAATACAGCGATATAGCGGAAGCTATGGGAGGTGTGCGAAAACACCACAATATAGGGGAAGTTATGGGAGTGAGTGAAAACAGAGCAATATAATGGAAGCTATGAGAGGTGCGGGAAATGTCGGCGATATAAGGGAAGGTATGAGAGGTGTGCGAAAACACAGTGATATAGAGGAAGCTATGAGAGGTTTGCGAAAACACAGCGACAAAGGGGAAGCTATGAGAGGTTTGCGAAAACACAGCGACAAAGGGGAAGCTATGAGAGGTGCGCGAAAACACAGCGATATAGGAGAAGCTATGAGAGATGTGCGAAGACACAGCGATACAGGGTAAGGTATAAGAGTGCGCGAAAACATGGCGATACAGGGCAATGTATCAGTGGTGTGCTAAAACACAGCGACATAGGAGAAGGTATGAGAGAGCAAAAACACAGCGATATAGGGGAAGATGCGGGAGGTGCACGAAAACACAGCGAGATAGCAGAATGTATTAGAGGTGCGTGAAAACGCTGTGATAGAGGGGAAAGTATGAGAGGTGTGCAAAAACACGGCGGTGTAGGGTAAGGCATGAGAGGTGCGCGAAAACATGGCAAGGTATGGGAATGTATGAGAGTGGCACGAAAACACGGCGAAATAGGGGAAGTTATGGGGGGAGAGCGAAAACAGAGCAATATAGGGGAAGGTATGAGAGGTGTACGAAAACACAGCGATGTAGGGGAAGTTATCAGGGGTTCGGGAACACAGAGTGATACAGGGGAAGCTATGGGAGGTGCATGAAAACATAGTGATATAGGGAAGCTATGGGAGGTGCGTGAAAACAAGGCGATATAGGGGAAATTATGAGAGGTGCACGAAAACACCGCGATATAGGGGAAGTTATCAAGGTGCGGGAAAACAGAGTGATACAGGGGAAGCTATGGGAGGTGCACAAAAACGCACCGATATAGCGGAAGCTATGAGAGTTTTGGGAAAATACAGCGATATAGCGTAAGTTATGGGAGGTGCGCAAAGACACTGCGATATAGGGGAAGTTATGGGGGGTGCGCGAAAACACAATGATATAGGGGAATGTATCAGACGTGTGCAAAAACACAGCGATGTAGGGGAGGTTATCAGAGGTGCAGGAAAACACAGTGATACAGTGGAAGCTATGGGAGGTGCATGAAAACACGGCGATATAGGGGAAACTATGAGAGGTGCCCGAAAACGCAGCCATATAGGGGAACCTATGAGAGGTTTGGGAAAACACAGCGACATAGGAGAAGGTATGAGAGGTGCAAGAATAAATGACGATATTGAGGAAGATATGAGATGTGCGCAAAAACACAACGATGTGGGAAGTCTATGGGAGGTGCTCAAAAACACTGCAATACAGGGGAAGCTGTAAGAGGTGCGTGGAAAAAAAGCGATTTAGGGGAATGTATGAGAGGTGCGCGAAAACACAGGGATATATGGGAAGCTATGGGAGGTGCATGAAAACAGAGCGATATAGGGGAAGGTATGAGAGGTGAAAGAAAACACAGCAATATAATGGAAGCTATGAGAGGTGCGTGAAAAGACGAAGATATAGGAGAATGTATGAGAAATGTGCGAAAACTCAGAGATGTAGGCGCAGCTATGAGAGGTGCACAAAAACACAACGATATCAGGAATTCTATGAGAGGTGCGCGAAAACACAGCGATATAGGGGAAGCTATAAGAGGTCTGCGAAAAAACGCGTTTAGGGGCAGGTATGAGAGGTGCGCGAAAACACATCGATACAGGGGAAGCTATGAGAGGTGCGTAAAAACACATCGATATAGGGGAAGGGATGAGAGGTGTGCGAAAACACAGTGATATAGGGGAAGCTACGAGAGGTACCAGAAAACCCAGCCATATATGGGAAGCTAAGGGAGGTGCAGCACGAAAATAGAGCGGTATGGGGGAAGGTATGAGAGGTGCGAGAAAACACAGCGATATAGTGGAAGCTATGGGAGGTGCGTGAAAACACAACGATATAGTGGAAGCTGAGAGGTGCACGAAAACACGGTGATATAGGGGAAGCTATGAGAGGGGAGCGCTATCTCAGCGATATATGGGATTATATGAGAGGTGCAAGAAAATACAGCAATATAGTGGAAGTTATGGGAGGTGCGCGAAAACACAATGATATTGGGGAAGCTATGAGAGGTTGACGAGAAAACGCGTTATAGGGGCAGGTATGAGAGGTACGCGAAAACACATCGATACAGGGGTTGCTACGAGAGGTGCGCAAAAACGCATCGATATAGTGGAAGGTATGAGAGGTGCACAAAAACACAACAACATAGGGGAAACTGTGAGAGGCGCGTGAAAACACGATGATATAGCTGAACGTATGCGAGGTGCACGAAAACACAACGCTATAGGGGAAGCTATGAGCGGTGCGCGATAGCACGGCGACATAGGGGAAGCTATGACAGGGGAGTGTTATCTGAGTGATATATCGGACGGTATGAGAGGTGCACAAAAACTTAGCGATATAGTGGAAGCTATGGGAGATGCGCGAAAACATGGCGATATAGGGGTATTTATGAGAGGGGAGCATAATCTCAGCGATATATGGGACGGTATGAGAGGTACACAAATACACATCGATGTAGGGGAAGCTATGAGAGGTGCGCAAAAACACAACGATATAGGGGAAGCTATGAGCGGCGCACGAAAACACGGTGATATAGTGGAAGCTATGAGAGGGGAGCGTTATCTCAGCGATGTATGGGATGGTATGAGAAGTGCGTGAAAACACATCGATATAGTGGAAGTTATGCGATGTGCGTGAAAACACAACGATACTGGGGAAGCTATGAGAGGTCGGCGAGAAAACGCATTATAGAGACAGGTATGAGAGGTGCGCGAAAACACATCGATACAGGGGAAGCTACAAGAGGTGCGCAAAAACACACTGATGTAGTGGTAGGTATGAGGGGTGCACAAAAACACAACGACATGGGGGAAGCTATGAGAGGTGCGTGAAAACACGGCAATATAGGGGAAGCTATGAGAGGTGCGCGAGCACATCGATATAGTGGAAGGTATGAGAGGTGTGCAAAAACTCAACGATATAGCGGAAGGTATGCGAGGTGCGTGAAAACACAGCACTATAGGAGAAGATATGAGCGGTGCGCGAAAACACGGCGACATAGGGAACGCTATGTGAGGTGCGTGAAAACACAGCGATCTAGGGGAAGCTATGAGAGGTGTGTGAAAACACAACGATATAGTTGAAGGTATGAGAGGTCTGCAAAAACAAGACGATATAGGGTCAGGTATGAGAGCTGCGCGAATACACATCGATACAGGGGAAGGTACGATAGGTACGTGAAGCACATCGATAGAGTGGAAGGTATGAGAGGTGCACAAAAGCACAACTATATAGGGGAAGGTATGCGAGGTACACGAAAACACAGCGATATAGGGGAAACTATGAGAGGTACGCGAAAACACAGCGATATATGGGAAGCCATGGGTGGTGCATGACAACACAGCGATATAGGGGAAGTTATCAGAGGTGTGAGAAAACACATCGATATAGGGGAAGCTGCGAGAGGTGCACGGAAACACAGCGGTATAGAAACATAGAAACATAGAAAATAGGTGCAGGAGTAGGCCATTCGGCCCTTCAAGCCTGCACCGCCATTTATTATGATCATGGCTGATATCCAACTCAGAACCCCGCCTCAGCCTTCCCTCCATACCCCCTGATCCCCATAGCCACGAGAGCCATATCTAACTCCCTCTTAAATATAGCCAATGAACTGGCCTCAACTGTTTCCTGTGGCAGAGAATTCCACAGATTCACCACTCTCTGTGTGAAGAAGTTTTTCCTAATCTCGGTCCTAAAAGGCTTCCCCTTTATCCTCAAACTGTGACCCCTTGTTCTGGACTTCCCCAACATCGGGAACAATCTTCCTGCATCTAGCCTGTCCAATCCCTTTATGATTTTATACATTTCAATCAGATCCCCCCTCAATCTTCTAAATTCCAACGAGTACAAGCCCAGTTTATCCAGTCTTTCTTCATATGAAAGTCCTGCCATACCAGGAATCAATCTGGTGAACCTTCTTTGTACTCCCTCTATGACAAGGATGTCTTTCCTCAGATTAGGGGACCAAAACTGCACACAATACTCCAAGTGTGGTCTCACCAAGGCCTTGTACAACTGCAGTATTACCTCCCTGCTCCTGTACTCGAATCCTCTCGCTATAAATGCCAGCATACCATTCGCCTTTTTCACCGCCTGCTGTACCTGCATGCCCACTTTCAATGACTGGTGTATAATGACACCCAGGTCTCGTTGCACCTCCCCTTTTCCTAATCGGCCACCATTCAGATAATAATCTGTTTTCCTATCCTATTTTTGCCACCAAAGTGGATAACTTCACATTTATCCACATTAAATTGCATCTGCCATGAAATTGCCCACTCACCCAACCTATCCAAGTCACTCTGTATCCTCTTAGCATCCTCCTCACAGCTAACACTGCCACCCAGCTTCGTGTCATCCGCAAACTTGGAGATGCTGCATTTAATTCCCTCATCCAAGTCATTAATATGTATTGTAATCAACTGGGGTCCCAGCACTGATCCTTGCGGTACCCCACTAGTCACCGCCTGCCATTCTGAAAAGGTCCCGTTTATTCCCACTCTTTGCTTCCTGTCTGCTAACCAATTCTCCATCCACATCAATACCTTACCCCCAATACCATGTGCTTTAAGTTTGCACACTAATCTCCTGTGTGGGACCTTGTCAAAAGCCTTTTGAAAATCCAAATATACCACATCCACTGGTTCTCCCCCATCCACTCTACTAGTTACATCCTCAAAAAATTCTATGAGATTCGTCAGACATGATTTTCCCTTCACAAATCCATGCTGACTTTGTCCGATGATTTCACCGCTTTCCAAATGTGCTGTTATCACATCTTTGATAACTGACTCCAGCAGTTTCCCCACCACCGACGTTAAGCTAACCGGTCTATAATTCCCCGATTTCTCTCTCCCTCCTTCTTTAAAAAGTGGGGTTACATTAGCCTCCCTCAATCCTCAGGAACTAGTCCAGATTCTAACGAGTTTGAAAAATTATCACTAAGGCATCCACTATTTCTAGGGCTACTTCCTTAAGTATAGTGGAAGGTATGAGTGTGCGCGAAAACACAGCGATATATGGGAAGCTATGGGAGGTGCATGGAAACAGAGCGATATAGGGGAAACGACGAGAGGTGCACGAAAACACATCAATATAGGGGAAATTACGAGAGGTGTGCGAAAACACAGTGATATAGTGGAAGGTATGAGAGGTGCGCGAAAACAGGGATACATGGGAAGCTATGGGAGGTGCATGAAAACAGAGCGATATAGGGGAAGGTATGAGAGGTGAAAGAAAACACAGCAATATAATGGAAGCTATGAGAGGTGCGTGAAAAGACGAAGATATAGGAGAATGTATGAGAAATGTGCAAAAACTCAGAGATGTAGGCGCAGCTATGAGAGGTGCGCAAAAACACAACGATATCAGGAATGCTATGAGAGGTGCGCGAAAACACAGCGATATAGGGGAAGCTATAAGAGGTCTGCGACAAAACGCGTTTAGGGGCAGGTATGAGAGGTGCGCGAAAACACATCGATACAGGGGAAGCTATGAGAGGTGTGCGAAAACATAGTGATATAGGGGAAGCTACGAGAGGTACCAGAAAACCCAGCCATATATGGGAAGCTAAGGGAGGTGCACGAAAATAGAGCGGTATGGGGGAAGGTATGAGAGGTGCGAGAAAACACAGCGATATAGTGGAAGCTATGGGAGGTGCGTGAAAACACAGCGTTATAGGAGAAAGTCTCGGGGAAGCTATGAGAGGTGCGCGAAATCATTGCATTATATGGAAAGCTAAGAGAAGTGCACGAGAACACAGCAACACAGGGGAGGTGCGATAGGCCCGCGAAAACACAGGGATGCAGGGAAACCTGTGGGAGATGCATGGAAAGACAGCGATATAGGGGAAGTTATGAGAGGTGTGCGAAAACATATTGATTTAGGGGAAGCTATGGGAGGTGCACGAAAACACGGCGATATACGTGAAGGTATGAGAGGTGCACCAGAACACATCGATACAGGAGAAGCTACGAGAGGTGAGCGAAGACATCGATATAGTGGAAGGTATGAGAGGTGCGCAAAAACTCAACGATATAGGGGAAGCTACACGAGATGTGCGAAAACACAGCGATATAAGGGAAGCTATGAGAGGTGCACAAAAACAACGATATAGGGGAAGCTATGGGAGGTGCGCGAAAACGCAGCCATATATGGCAAGCTACGAGAGGTGCGCGAAAACAGGGCGATATAGGGGAAGGGATGAGAGGTGTGAGAAAACACAGCGATATAGTGGAAGCTATGGTAGGTGCGTGAAAACACGGCGTTATAGGAGAAAGTATCAGATGTGCAAGAAAGCACAGCTATGTAGGTGAAGGCATGAGTGGTGCACGAAAACACAACGATATTGGGAAGCCATGAGAAGTGCACGACAACAGAGCGATATTGGGGAAGGTATCAGAGGAGTGAGAGAACACAGCAATATAAGGGAAGCTATGGGAGATGTGCGAAAACATGGCGATATAGGGGACGCTAAGTGAGGTGCGCGAAAACACAGAGATCTATGGGAAGTTGTGAGAGGTGTGCGAAAACATCGCCATATATGGCAAGCTATGAGAAGTGCGCGAAAACACGACGATATAGGGGAAGCTATAAGAGGTGCGCGAAAACACAGCGAAACAGGGGAAGGTATCAGAGGTGCGCGAAAACACAATGATATTGGGGAAGCTATGGGAGTGCGGGAAAACACAGCGATATTGGAGAAGCTATGAGAGGTCAGCAAAAACACTGCAATATAGGGGAAGCTATGCGAGGTTTGCGAAAACACAGCGATATAGGGGAATCTATGAGAGGTGTGCGAAATCATGGCAATATATGGAAAGCTAAGAGAGGTGCACGAGAAAACATCAACACAGGGGAGGGTATGATAGGCACGCGAAAACACAACGATGGAGGGGAAACTATGGGAGGTGCAAGAAAACACAGCGATATAGGGGAAGTTATGAGAGGTGCGTGAAAACACATCGATATAGGGGAAGCTTCGAGAGGTGTGCGAAAACACAACGATATAGTGGAAGGTATGAGAGGTGCGCGAAACACAGCAATATATGGGAAGCTATGGGAGGTGCACGAAAATCGAGCGAGATAGGGGAAGGTATGAGAGGTGCAAGGAAACACAGCGATATAGTGGAAGCTATGGGAGGTGCGTGAAAAGGCGGCGATATAGAAGAATGTATGAGAAATGTGCAAAAAAACAGAGATGTAGGGGAAGCTATGATAGGTACCCAAAAACACAGCGATCTGACGACAGCTATGAGAGGTGTGTGAAAACACAACGATATAGGCGAAGCTATGCAAGGTGTGCGAAAACACAGTGATATATGGGAAGTTATGAGAGGTGCGCGAAAACACATCGATACGGGGAGCTACGATAGGTGCGCAAAAACACATCGATATAGTGGAAGGTATGAGAGGTGCACAAAAACACAAGAACATAGGGGAAAATGTGCAAGGTGCGCGAAAACACAGTGATATAGGGGAAGCTATGAGAGGTGTGTGAAAACACGGCGATATAGGGGATGGAATGAGAGGTGCGCGAGAAAACATCGATACAGGGAAAGCTACCAGAGGTGCGCAAACATATCGATATAGTGGAAGGTATGAGAGGTGGCAAAACCTCAACGATATAGCAGAAGGTATACAAGGTGCGCGAAAACACAGCTGTAAGTGAAGCTATGAGAGGTGCGTGAAAATACGGCGATATAAGGGAAGCTATGAGAGGGGAGCGTTATCTGAGCGATATATGGGACGGTATGAGAGGTGCACAAAAACAAAGCGATATAGGGGAAGCTATGGGAGGTGCGCGAAAACAGAGAGACAGAGGGGAAGGTATGAGAGGTACCCAAAATCACAGCAATTTCACGAAAGCTACGAGAGGTGCACAAAAACACAGCGATATAGGGGAAGCTATGAGAGGTGCACGAAAACACAGTGATACAGGGGAAGCTATGGGAGGTGCGCGAAAACACAGCGATATAGGCACAGCTGTGAGAGATCAGCAAAAACACAGCAATATAGGTGAAGCTATGAGAAGTGCGCGAAAACACATCGATATAGTGGAAGTTATGCGATGTGCACGAAAACACAGCGATATAGGGGAAGCTATGTGAGGTCGGTGAGAAAACGCGTTTAGGGGCAGGTATGAGAGGTGCGCGAAAGCACATCGATGCAGGGGAAGCTACGAGCGGTGTGCAAAAACACATCGATATAGTGGAAGATATGAGAGGTGCACAAAAACACAACGACATAGGGGAAGCTATGAGAGGTGCATGAAAACACGATGATATAGGGGAAGGGATGAGAGGTGCGCGAGAACACATCGATACAGGGGAAGCTACAAGAGGTGTGCGAGCACATCGATATAGTGGAATGTATGAGAAGTGTGCAAAAACTCAACGATATAGCGGAAGGTATGCGTGGTGCGCGAAAACACTGCACTGTAGGGGAAGCTATGAGCGGTGCGTGAAAGCACGGCGACATAGGGGAAGCTATGAGAGGGGAGCGTTATCTGAGCGATATATGGGACGGTATGAGAGGTGCACAAAAACTTAGCGATATAGTGGAAGCTATGGGAGGTGCGCGAAAACACGACGATATAGGGGAATTTATGACGGGGAGCATAATCTCAGCGACATATGGGACGGTCTGAGAGGTGCACAAATACACAGCAATATAGGGGAAGCTATGAGAGGTGCGCGAAAACACAACGATATAGTGGAAGCTGAGAGGTGCACGAAAACACGGTGATATAGGGGAAGCTATGAGAGGGGAGCGCTATCTCAGCGATATATGGGATTATATGAGAGGTGCAAGAAAATACAGCAATATAGTGGAAGTTATGGGAGGTGCGCGAAAACACAATGATATTGGGGAAGCTATGAGAGGTTGGCGAGAAAACGCGTTATAGGGGCAGGTATGAGAGGTACGCGAAAACACATCGATACAGGGGATGCTACGAGAGGTGCGCAAAAACGCATCGATATAGTGGAAGGTATGAGAGGTGCACAAAAACACAACAACATAGGGGAAACTGTGAGAGGTGCGTGAAAACACGATGATATAGCTGAAGGTATGCGAGGTGCACGAAAACACAACGCTATAGGGGAAGCTATGAGCGGTGCGCGATAGCACGGCGACATAGGGAAGCTATGACAGGGGAGTGTTATCTGAGTGATATATGGGACGGTATGAGAGGTGCACAAAAACTTAGCGATATAGTGGAAGCTATGGGAGATGCGCGAAAACATGGCGATATAGGGGAATTTATGAGAGGGGAGCATAATCTCAGCGATATATGGGACGGTATGAGAGGTACACAAATACACATCGATGTAGGGGAAGCTATGAGAGGTGCGCGAAAACACAACGATATAGGGGAAGCTATGAGCAGCGCACGAAAACACGGTGATATAGTGGAAGCTATGAGAGGGGAGCGTTATCTCAGCGATGTATGGGATGGTATGAGAAGTGCGCGAAAACACATCGATATAGTGGAAGTTATGCGATGTGCGTGAAAACACAACGATACTGGGGAAGCTATGAGAGGTCGGCGAGAAAACGCATTATACAGACAGGTATGAGAGGTGCGCGAAAACACATCAATACAGGGGAAGCTACAAGAGGTGCGCAAAAACACACTGATGTAGTGGTAGGTATGAGAGGTGCACAAAAACACAACGACATGGGGGAAGCTATGAGAGGTGCATGAAAACACGGCAATATAGGGGAAGCTATGAGAGGTGCGCGAGCACATCGATATAGTGGAAGGTATGAGAGGTGTGCAAAAACTCAACGATATAGCGGAAGGTATGCAAGGTGCGTGAAAACACAGCACGATAGGAGAAGATATGAGCGGTGCGCGAAAACACGGCGACATAGGGGACGCTATGTGAGGTGCGTGAAAACACAGCGATCTAGGGGAAGCTATGAGAGGTGTGTGAAAAAATGGCGATATAGGGGAAGGGATTAGAGGTGCGCAAGAACACATCGATACAGTGGAAGCTACCAGAGGTGCGCAAACATATCGATATAGTAGAAGGTATGAGAGGTGGCAAAAACTCAACGATATAGCGGAAGGTATGCGAGGTGCACAAAAACACAGCTATAGGGGAAGCGATGAGAGATGCGCGAAAATACGGCGATATAGGGGAAGCTATGAGAGGGGAGCGTTATCTGAGCGATATAGGGGAAGGTATGAGAGGTGCGCGAAAACAGAGCAATATAGTGGAAGCTATGGAAGGTGCGCGAAAACACGGCGATATAGGCACAGCTGTGAGAGACCAGCAAAAACACAGCGATTTGACGAAAGCTATGAGAGGTGCGCGAAAACACAGCGATATAGGGGAAGCTACGAGAGGTGCGCGAAAACACAGTGATACAGGGGAAGCTATGGGAGGTGCGCGAAAACACAGCGATATAGGCACAGCTGTGAGAGGTCAGGAAAAACACAGTGATATAGGTGAAGCTATGAGAAGTGCGCGAAAACACATCAGTATTGGGGAAGCTATGAGAGGTCGGCGAGAAAACTCGTTATAGGGGCAGGTATGAGAGGTGCACGAAAACATATTGATACAGGGGAAGCTACGAGAGGTGCGCAAAAACACATCGATATAGTGGAAATTATAAGAGGTGCACAAAAACACAGCGATATAGGGGAAGCTATGAGAGGTGCGCGAAAACACAGTGATACAGGGGAAGCTATGGGAGGTGCGCGAAAACACAGCGATATAGGCACAGCTGTGAGAGATCAGCAAAAACACAGCGATATAGGTGAAGCTCTGAGAAGTGTGCGAAAACACATCGATTTAGTGGAAGTTATACGATGTGCACGAAAACACAGCGATATAGGGGAAGCTATGTGAGGTCGGCGAGAAAACCCGTTATAGGAGCAGGTATGAGAGGTGCGCGAAAACACATCGATGCAGGGGAAGCTACGAGAGGTGCGCAAAAACACATCGATATAGTGGAAGATATGAGAGGTGCACAAAAACACAACGACATAGGGGAAGCTATGAGAGATGCATGAAAACACGGCGATATAGGGGAAGGGATGAGAGGTGCGCGAGAACACATCGATACAGGGGAAGCTGCAAGAAGTGTGCGAGCACATCGATATAGTGGAATGTATGAGAGGTGTGCAAAAACTCAACGATATAGCAGAAGGTATGCGTGGTGCACGAAAACACTGCGCTATAGGGGAAGCTATGAGCGGTGCGTGAAAGCACGGCGACATAGGGGACGCTATGTGAGGTGCGTGAAAACACAGCGATCTAGGGGAAGCTATGAGAGGTGTGTGAAAAAACGGCGATATAGGGGAAGGGATGAGAGGTGCACAAGAACACATCGATACAGGGGAAGCTACCAGAGGTGCGCAAACATATCGATATAGTGGAAGGTATGAGAGGTGGCAAAAACTCAACGGTATAGCAGAAGGTATGCGAGGTGCACAAAAACACAGCTATAGGGGAAGCTATGAGAGATGCGCAAAAATACGGCGATATAGGGGAAGCTATGAGGGGGAGCGTTATCTTAGCGATATAGGGGAAGGTATGAGAGGTGCACAAAAACACAGCGATATAGGGGAAGCCATGGGAGGTGCGCGAAAACAGAGCGACAGAGGGGAAGGTATGAGAGGTGCAAGAAAACACAGCAATATAGTGGAAGCTATGGAAGGTGCGCGAAAACACGGCGATATAGGCACAGCTGTGAGAGGCCAGCAAAAGCAGAGCGATTTGACGAAAGCTATGAGAGGTGCGCAAAAACACAGCGATATAGGGGAAGCTACGAGAGGTGCGCGAAAACACAGTGATACAGGGGAAGCTATGGGAGGTGCGCGAAAACACAGCGATATAGGCACAGCTGTGAGAGGTCAGGAAAAACACAGCGATATAGGTGAAGCTATGAGAAGTGCGCGAAAACACATCGATGTACGTGGAAGTTATGCGATGTGCACGAAAACACAATGGTATTGGGGAAGCTATGAGAGGTCGGCGAGAAAACTCGTTATAGGGGCAGGTATGAGAGGTGCACGAAAACACATTGATACAGGGGAAGCTACGAGAGGTGCGCAAAACAAATCGATATAGTGGAAAGTATAAGAGGTGCACAAAAACACAACGACATAGTGGAAGCTATGAGAGGTGCGTGAAAGCACATCGATATAGCGGAAGGTATGCGAGGTGCACGAAAACACAGCGCTATAGGGGAAGCTATGAGCGGTGCGTGAAAGCACGGCGACATAGGGGAAGCTATGAGAGGGGAGCATTATCTGAGCGATATATGGGACGGTACGAGAGGAGCACAAAAACTTAGCGATATAGTGTAAGCTATGGGAGGTGCGCAAAAACAGGGCAATATAGGCACAGCTGTGAGAGGTCAGCAAAAACACAGCGATATAGGGGAACTATGAGAAGTGCGCGAAACACTTCGATATAGTGGAAGTTATGCAAGGTGCGCGAAAACACAGCAATATAGGGGAAGCTACGAGAGGTCGGCGAGAAAACTCGTTATAGGGGCAGGTATGAGAGGTGCGCGAAAACACATCGATATAGTGGAAGGTATGAGAGGTGCACAAAAACACAACGACATAGGGGAAGGTGTGCGAGGTGCGCGAAAACATAGCGATATAGGGAATGCTATGAGAGGTGTGCGAAAACGCAGCAAAATATGGGACGCTACGGGAGGTGCGCAAAAACAGTGCGATATAGGGGAAGGTATGGTAGGTGCGTGAAAACACTGCATTATAGGAGAAAGTATGAGAGCTGCACGAAAACACAGCGATGTAGGGGAAGGTATGAGTGGTGCACGAAAATACAGCGATATATGGGAAGCCATGGGCAGTGTACGAGAACAGAACGATATAGGGGAAGCTATGCGAGGTGCGTGAAAACACAACGATACAGGGGAAGCTATGAGAGGTGCCAGAAAACATAGCGATATAGGGGAAGCTATGAGAGGTGCAAGAAAACACAGTCATATATGGGAAGTTATGGGAGGTGCACGAAAACAGAGCGATATAGAGGAAGGTATGAGAGTTGCGAGAAATCACGGCGATATAGGAGAAAGTATGAGAGATGCACGAAAACACAGCGATATATGGGAAGCCGTGGGAGGTGTGCGACAACAGAGTGATATAGGGGAAGATATCAGAGGTTCGAGAAGACACAGCGATATAGGGGAAGCTATGGGAGGTGCACGAAAACCTGGCAATGTAGGGGAAGGTCTGTGAGGAGCGTGGAAACAAAGAGATCTAGGGGAAGCTATGAGAGGTTGCGAAAATACAGAAATATATGGCAAGATATGAGAGGTTTGCGAAAACAGCGAGAAAGCGGAAGCTATGGGAGGTATGCGAAAACACAGCAATATAGGGGAAGCTATGAGAGCTGCTTGTTAACACAGCGGTATAGGGGTAGATGTGAGAGGTGCACAAAAACACGGCGATCTAAGGGAAGCTATAAGAGGTGAGCGAAAACACAGCGATATACGGGAAGGTATCAGAGGTGTGCAAAAACACAATGATATTGGGGAAGCTATCTGAGGTGCGGGAAAACACAGCAATATAGCAGAATCTATGAGAGGTGTGCGAAAGCACAGCCATATTGGGGAAGCTATGGGAAGTGCGCGAAAACACAGTGATAATGGGACGGTATGGGAGGTGCGCGAAAACGCAGCAATATAGGGGAAAGTTTGCGAGGTGCGTGAAAACACAGTGATATATGGGAAGCTGTGGGAGTTGCGCGAAAACACGGCGATATAGGCACAACTGTGAGAGGTCAGCAAAAACACGACGATATAGGGGAAGGTATGAGAGGTGCGCGAAAACACAGTGATACAGGGGAAGCTATGGGAGGTGTGCGAAAACACGGCGATATAGGCACAGCTGTGAGAGGTCAGCAAAAACACAGCGATTGACGAAAGCTATGAGAGGTGCGCGAAAACACAGCGATATAGGGGAAGCTACGAGAGGTGCGCAAAAACACAGTGATACAAGGGAAGCTATGGAAGGTGCGTGAAAACACAACGATATAGGCACAGCTGTGAGAGGTCAGCAAAAACACAGCGATATAGGTGAAGCTATGAGAAGTGCGCAAAAACACATCGATATTGGGGAGGCTATGAGAGGTCGGCGAGTAAACGTGTTATAGGGGCAGGTATGAGAGGTACGCGAAAACACATCGATACAGGGAAGCTACGAGAGGTGCGCAAAAACACATCGATATAGTGGAAGGTATGAGAGGTGCACAAAAACACAACGACATAGGGGAAGCTATTAGAGGTGCGTGAAAACACAGCGATATAGGGGAAGGGATGAGAGGTGCGTGAGAATATATCGATACAGGGGAAGCTACGAGAGGTGCGCGAGCACATCGATATAGTGGAAGGTATGAGAGGTGTGCAAAAACTCAACGATATAGCGGAAGCTATAAGAGGTGAGTGAAAACTCAGCGATATACGGGAAGGTATCAGAGGTGTGCAAAAACACAGTGATATTGGGGAAGCTACGTGAGGTGCGGGAAAACACAGCAATATAGCAGAAGCTGTGAGAGGTGTGCGAAAGCACAGCCATATTGGGAAGCTATGGGAAGTGCACGAAAACACAGCGATAATGGGACGGCATGGGAGGTGCGCGAAAACGCAGCAAAATAATAAAGGGGAAAGTTTGCGAGGTGCGTGAAAACACAGTGATATATGGGAAGACATGAGAGGTGCGTGAAAGCAGGGCAATATAGTGGAAGCTATGGGAGTTGCGCGAAAACACGGTGATATAGGCACAACTGTGAGAGGTCAGCAAAAACACAGCCATATAGGGGAAGGTATAAGAGGTGCGCGAAAACACAGTGATACAGGGGAAGCTATGAGAGGTGCGCGAAAACGCGGCGATATAGGCACAGCTGTGAGAGGTCAGCAAAAACACAGCGAATTGACGAAAGCTATGAGAGGTGCGCGAAAACACATCGCTATAGTGGAAGTTATTCGATGTGCGCGAAAACACAACGATATTGGGGAAGCTATGTGATGTCGGCGAGAAAACGCGTTATATGGAGAGGTATGAGAGGTGCGCGAAAACACATCGATACAGGGGAAGCTACGAGAGGTGCGCAAAAACACATCGATATAGTGGAAGGTATGAGAGGTGCACAAAAACACAACGACATAGGGGAAGCTATGAGAGGTGTGCAAAAACTCAACGATATAGTGGAAGGTATGCGAGGTGCGTGAAAACACAGTGCTATAGGGGAAGCTATGAGCGGTGCGCGAAAGCACGGCGACATAGGGGAAGCTATGAGAGGGGAGCGTTATCTGAGCGATATATGGGACGGTATGAGAGGTGCACAAAAACAGCGATATAGTGGAAGCTATGGGAGGTCCGTGAAAACACGGCGATATAGAGGAATTTATGGGAGCATAATCTCAGAGATATATGGGATGGTATGAGAGGTGCACAAATACACATCGATATAGGGGAAGCTATGAGAGGTGCGCGAAAACACAACGATATAGGGGAAGCTATGAGAGGTGCACGAAAACACGGTGATATAGAGGAAGCTATGAGAGGGGAGCGTTACCTCAGCGATGTATGGGATGGTATGAGAAGTGCACGAAAACACATCAATATATTGAAAGTTATGGTATGTGCCCGAAAACACAACGATATTGGGGAAGCTATGAGATGTCGGTGAGAAAATGTGTTATAGGGGCAGGTATGAGAGGTGCGCGAAAACACATCGATACAGGGGAAGCTACGAGAGGTACGCAAAAACACATCGATATTGTGGAAGGTATGAGAGGTGCGCAAAAACACAATGACATGGAAGCTATGAGAGGTGTGTGAAAACACGGCGATATAGGGGAAGGGATGAGTGGTGTGCGAGAAAACATCGAGATAGTGGAAGGTATGAGAGGTGTGCAAAAACTCAACAATATCGCGGAAGTTGTGCGAGGTGCACGAAAACACAGCGATATAGGGGAAGTCATGAGCGGTGCGTGAAAGCATGGCGACAAAGGGGAAGCTATGAGAGGGCAGCATTATCTGAGCGATATATGGGGCGGTATGAGAGGTGCACAAAAACTTAGCGATATAGTGGAAGCTTTGGGAGGTGCGCGAAAGCAGGGTGATATAGGCACAGCTGTGAGAGGTCAACAAAAACACAGCGATATAGGGGAAGGTATGAGAAGTGCACAAAAACACAACGACATAGGGGAAGGTGTACGAGGTGCGCGAAAACATAGCGATATAGGGAATGCTATGAGAGGTCTGCGAAAACGCAGCAATATATGGGAAGGTTCGAGAGGTGTGCAAAAACAGTGCGATATAGGGGAAGGTATGAGAGGTGCGCGAAAACACAGCGATATAGTGGAAGCTATGGTAGATGCGTGAAAACACTGCGTTATAGGAGAAAGTATGAGAGCTGCACGAAAACACAGCGATTTATGGGAAGGTATGAGTGGTGCACGAAAACACAGCGATATATGGGAAGCCATAGGAAGTGCACGAGAACAGAACGATATAGGGGAAGCCATGCGAGGTGCGTGAAAACATAACGATACAGGGGAAGCTATGAGAGGTGCCAGAAAACATAGCGATATAGGGGAAGCTATGAGAGGTGCAAGAAAACACAGGCGTATATGGGAAGCTATGGGAGGTGCACGAAAGCAGAGCGATATAGAAGAAGGTATGAGAGTTGCGAGAAAAC
Organism: Mobula birostris; assembly: GCF_030028105.1. Taxonomy (NCBI): domain Eukaryota; kingdom Metazoa; phylum Chordata; class Chondrichthyes; order Myliobatiformes; family Myliobatidae; genus Mobula; species Mobula birostris. The sequence continues at coordinate 5,708 of NW_027278390.1, read as the reverse complement.
ACAGCGATATATGGGAAGCCGTAGGAGGTGTGCGACAACAGAATGATATAGGGGAAGGTATCAGAGGTTCGAGATGACACAGTGATATAGGGGAAGCTATGGGAGGTGCACGAAAACCTGGCAATATAGGGGAAGCTCTGTGAGGAGCGTGAAAACAAAGAGATCAAGGGGAAGCTATAAGAGGTTTGCGAAAACAGCGAGAAAGCGGAAGCTATGGGAGGTATGCGAAAACACAGCAATATAAGGGAAGGTATGAGAGCTGTTTGATAACACAGCGATATAGGGGTAGATGTGAGATGTGCACGAAAACACGGCGATCTAAGGGAAGCTGTAAGAGGTGAGCGAAAACACAGCGATATACGGGAAGGTATCAGAGGTGTGCAAAAACACAATGATATTGGGGAAGCTATCTGAGGTGCGGGAAAACACAGCAATATAGCAGAAGCTATGAGAGGTGTGCGAAAACACAGCCATATTGGGGAAGCTATGGGAAGTGCGCGAAAACACAGCGATAATGGGACGTTATGGGAGGTGCACGAAAACACAGCAATATAGGGGAAAGTTTCAGAGGTGCGAGAAAACATAGTGATATATGGGAAGGTATAGGAGTTGCGCAAAAACACTGCGATACAGGCACAACTGTGAGAGGTCAGCAAAAACACAGCGATATAGGGGAAGCTATGAGAGGTGCTCGAAAACACAGCGATTTGGGGGAAGCTATGAGAGGTGCACGAAAACATTGCAATATATGGAAAGCTATGAGAGGTGCACGAGAACACAGTGATATAGGGCAAGGTATGATAGGCACATGAAAACACAGAGATGTAGGGGAACCTATGGGAGGTGCATGAAAACACAGCGATATAGTGGAAGGTATGAGAGGTGCGTGAAAACACAGCGACATATGGGAAGCTATGGGAGGTGCACGAAAACAGAGCGATATAGGGGAAGGTATGAGAGGTGCATGAAGACACAGCAATATATGGAAACCTATGAGAGGTGCGCGAAAACAAGACAAAAAATGGGAAGCTACGGGAGGTGCGCGAAAACAGAGTGATATAGGGGAAGATATGAGAGGTGCGAGAAAACACAGCGATATAGAGGAAGCTATGGGGGCTGCGTGAAAACGCGGCATTATGGGAGAAATTATGAGAGGTACGCGAAAACACAGCGATGTAGGGGAAGGTATGAGGGGTGCGCGAAAACACAGTGATATATGGGAAGCCATGGGAAGTGCACGATAACAGAACGATATAGGGGAAGCTATGTGAGGTGTGCGAAAACATGGCGATATAGGGGATGCTATGTGAGGTGCGCGAAAACACAGCGATCTAGGGGAAGTTATGAGAGGTGTGCGAAAACATCGCCATATATGGCAAGCTATGAGAGGTGTGCGAAAACACAGCGATACAGGGGAAGGTATGAGAGCTGCTCGATAACACAGCGATATAGGGGAAGATGCGCGAAAACACGACGATATAGGGGAAGCTATAAGAGGTGCGCGAAAACCCAGCGATATAGGGGAAGGTATCAGAGGTGTGCAAAAACACAATGATATTAAGGAAGCTATGGGAGGTGCGCGAAAACACAGCGATACGGGGGAAGCTATAGGAGGTGTGCGAAAACACAGCGATGCAGGGGAAGGTATGAGAGGTGCACGAGAACACAGCAACACAGGGGAGGGTATGATAGGCACACGAAAACACAGCGATGTAGGGGAACCTATGGGAGGTGCATGAAAACACAGCGATATAGGGGAAGCTACGGGAGGTGTGCAAAATCACAGCGATATCAGGGAAGCTATGTGAGGTGTGCGAAAGCACAGCGATACAGGGGAGGTATAAGTGGTGCGTGAAAACACAGCAATATTGGGGAATCTATGGGAGGTGTGCGAAAACACGGCGATATTGGGGAAGCTATGAGAGGTGTGCAAAAATATTGCCATATATGGCAAGCTATGAGAGGTGTGCTAAAACAGCAATATAGCGGAAGCAGTGGGAGGTATGCAAAAACACAGCAATGTATGGGAAGCCATGAAAGCTATTTGATAACACAACGATATAGGGAAAGATGTGAGAGGGGCATGAAAACACGGCGATATAGGGGAAGGTATCAGAGGTGTGCGAAAACACAATCATATTGGGGAAGCTATGGGAGGTGCAGGAAAACACAGCAATATAGGAGAAGTTATGAGAGGTGCGCAAAAACACTGATTTGGAGAAAACGATGAGAGGTGCGGGAAAACATCGCAATATATGGGAAGCTATGAGAGGTGCACGAAAACACAGCCATATTGGGGAAGCTATGAGAGGTGTGCGAGAACACGGCGATACATGGCAAAGCTATGAGAGGTCAGGAAAAACACTGCGATATAAGGGAAGGTATGAGAGGAGCGCGAAAACACATGGATATACTGGCAGGTATAAGAGGTGCACAAAAACAAAACGACATAGGGTAGGTATGCAAGGAGCACGAAAACACAGCGATATAGGGGAAGCTATGGGAGTTGCATGAAATCACAGAGATATAAGGGAAGTGATGAGACGTGCGTGAAAACACAGCGATACAGGGGAAGCTATGGGAGGTGGGTGAAAACACAGCAATATAGGGGAAGGTCTGAGAGGTGTGTGAAAACACAATGATATTGGGGAAGCTATGAGACGTGCGTAATACACAGCGATATAGGGTAAGGTATGAGAGTTGTGCAAAATCACAGCGATATAGGGGAAGGTATGGGTAGTGCACGAAAACACGGCGATATAGGGAAAGGTATGAGAGGTGTGTGAAAACAGTGATATAGAGGAATCTATAGGAGGTGCGCGAATAAGCAGCGATATATGGGAAGATATGGGAGGTGCGCAATAACAGAGCGATATAAGGGAAATTATGAGCGGTGCGAGAAAAACAGCGATATAGGGGAAGCTATGGGAGGTGCATGAAAACACGGCAATATAGGAGAAAGTATGAGAGGAGTACGAAAGCACATCGATGTACGGGAAGTTATGAGAGGTGCACGAAAACAGTGATATAGCGGAAGCTATGGAAGTTACGCGACAACACAGCAATATAGGGGAAGGTATGGGAGGTACGCAAAAACACGGCGATATACGTGAAGGTATCAGAGGTGCGTGATAACACGTCGATATAGGGGAAGGTATGAGAGGTGCAAGAAAACACGGCGATATAGGGGAAACTATAAGAGGTGAGTGAAAACACAGCAATATAGGGGAAGGTATGAGAGGTGTGCAAAAACACAATGATATTGGGGAAGCTATGGGAGGTGGGGGAAAACACAACGATATAGGGGAAGGTCTGAGAGGTGCACGAAAACACAGTGATATAGAGGAATCTATAGGAGGTGTGCGAAAACGCAGTGATATATGGGAAGCTATGGGAAGTGAGCGATAACAGAGCGATATAAGGGACGGTATTAGAAGTGGGAGAAAACACAGCGATATACGTGAAGCTATGAGAGGTGCGTGAAAACACGTCGATAAAAGGGAAGGTATGAGAGGCGCAAGAAAACACGGCGATATATATGGAAGCTATAAGAGGTGAGCGAAAACACAGCAATATAGGGGAAGGTATGAGAGGTGTGCAAAAACACAATGATATTCGAGAAGTTATGGGAGATGCACGAAAACACGGCGATGTACATGAAGCTATGAGAGGTGCGGGAAAATGCAACGATATAGGGGAAGGTATGAGAGGTGCGCAAAAACACAGCAATATAGGGAAAGCTATGGGAGGTGCACGAAAACACGGCGATATATGTGAAGCTATGAGAGATGCGTGAAAATACGTCGATATAGGGGAAGGTATGAGAGATTAGCGATAACTCAGCTAAAAAGGGGAAGGTATGAGTGATACACGAGAACACGGCGATATAGGCAAAGCTATGAGAGGTGAGCAAAAACACAGTGATATAGGGAAAGATATGCGAGGTGCGCGAAAACACGGCGATATAGGGGAAGCTATGAGAGGTGCGCATAAACATTGCAATATATGTTAAGCTATGAGAGGTGTACGAGAACACAGCGATATAGGGGAAGGTGTGGGAGGTGCACGAAAACACGGCGATACAGGGGAATGTATGAGAGGTGAACGAAAACACAGCGATATAGGGGAAGATATGGGTGGTGCGCAAAATCACAGCGATATAGTGGAAGGTATGACAGGTGCGCAAAAACACAGCAATATAGAGGAAGGTATGGGAGGTGCGTGAAAACAGGGCGTTATTGGGGAAGGTAGTAGAGGTGCGCAAAAACACAGCGATTAGGGGAATCTATGGGAGGTGCACGAAAACACAGCGATATAGGGGAAGGTATGGGTGGTGCACGAAAACACGGCGATATAGGGGAAGGTATGAGAGGTGTGCGAAAACACAACGATATAGGGGGAGGTATGAGAGGTGTGCAAAAACACAGTTATATAGAGGATTCTATAGGAGGTGCGCAAAAACGCAGCGATATACGTGAAGCTATGAGAGGTGCGTGAAAACATGACGATATAGGGGAAGGTATGAGAGATTAGTGAAAACTCAGCTAAATAGGGGAAGGTATGAATGATGCACGAGAACATGGCAATATAGGCAAAGCTATGAGAGTTGAGCAAAAAGACAGCAATATAGGGAAAGGTATGTGAGGTACGCGAAAACACAGCGATATAGGGGAAGCTATGAGAGGTGTGCCTAAACACCGATTTGGGGGAATCTATGAGAGGTGCACACAAATGTTGCAATATATGTTAAGCTATGAGAGGTGTACGAGAACACAGCGATATAGGGGAAGGTGTGGGAGATGCACGAAAACATGGCGATACAGGGGAATGTATGAGAGGTGAACGAAAACACAGCGATATATGGGAAGGTATGAGAGGTGCGTAAAAACACGTCGATATAAGGGAAGGTATGAGAGATGAGGGAAAACTCAGTTAAAAAGTGGAAGGTATGAGTGATGTGCGAGAACACGGCGATATAGGCAAAGCTATGAGAAGTGAGCAAAAACACAGCGATATAGGGGAAGGTATGCGAGGTGTGTGAAAACACAGCGATATAGGCTTAGCTGTGAGAGGTGCGCGTAAACACAGCGATTTAGGGAATCTATGAGAGGTGCACGAAAACATTGCAATATATGTTAACCTATGAGAGGTGTACGAGAACACAGCAATTATAGGGGAAGGTGTGGGCGGTGCACGAAATCACAGCGATATATGGGAAGGTATTAGAGGTGTGCAAAAACACAGCGATGTAGGGGAATATATGGGAGGTGCGCGAAACCAGAGCGATATAATGGAAGGTATGGGTGGTGCACGAAGACACTGCGATATAGGGGGAGGTATGAGAGGTGTGCAAAAACACAATGATATAGAGGAATCTATAGGAGGTGCGCGAAAATGCAGCGATATATGGAAAGCTATGGAATGTGCGCAATAACAGAGCGATATAGGGGAAGGTATGAGGGGTGCGAGAAAACACAGCAATGTCGGAGAAGCGATGAGAGGTGCACATAAACTCAGCAATATAGAGGATGGTATGAGTGGAGAGTGAAAACGCAGGGATATAGGGGTAGATATGCAAGATGCATGAAAACACACTAATATAGGGAAGGTATGAGAGCTGCGCGAAAACACAACGATATAGGGGAAGGTATGAGAGGTGCGTGAAAACACAGTGATATAGAGGAATCTATAGGAGGTGCGCGAAAACG